>NC_138374.1:27114965-27164648 GCF_054177405.1 Leptonychotes weddellii | reverse complement strand
GTGCTCCGTGGTTCTATCACTTGCCAGAAGCGGCCGACGGAGGCCCCTCCCCCGCCGTCTATCCTCCCGAATATCGCCTCGGATTCACTTCTCCGCACGTCCTACCTTCCAGAAAGTGGTCGCTTTTCTGATGAGAGAGTTGTTGCTCTTCTTTTCTTCAATCTCCTGTTGAGTTTGTAGGTGTTCAGAATGGTTTGATGCCTATCCAGCTGAATTCCTGAGAGGAGACGAAATCCAGGTCTCCTACTCCTCCGCCATCTTGCTCTGCCCCTGATATTACACATTTAAATTTAAAATTCCATGCATGTAGATCTTGAATTTGTAAGATTCTATGTCAGTTAGGGTTTAACCCCCCACTTTTTCTTACAGAACCAGATAGGAAATATTTTAGGCTGCTCTGTCATCATTGCACGAAAGCAGCCACAGACAATATGTGAACACATGAGCGTGGCTGTATTCAGTGGAATTTGATGTACAAAAACAAGGGGCGCCTGGGCGGCTCAGCTGGTTAAGCGTCTGCCTTTGGCTCAGGTCATCTCGGAGTCCTGGGATCGAGCCCCACATCGGGCTCCCTGCTCAGCGGGGAGCCTGCTTCTCCCTCTCCTTCTGCCCACCCCCCCCCCACTGTTCATTCTCTCTCTCTCAAATAAATAAATTCTTAGAAGAAAAAAGAGCACCCTGTTTTTCTATAAAGTTCTAGAACAGGCAAAATTAGTTAGCAGCCATGTACCTCACTTAAATTTGGATGCGGGGGAGGGTATCAGTTCTATAGCTAAAAGAAATAAGCGGGTGACTGGATCCTGGAGGACAGTTAATCTTTCCATAGACCTTCTGCTAAATGTATTGGGTTGGTCAGTCAGTCTAATATCACGGCCTGTTCCATATAGAGTGCCTAATAGATTTTAAAAAGCAGTCAGTGAGCTTAAATCTCAAATTAGTACTACCTTAGATTGTTATTAGTAATGATGATTTTTAAAACCAAGGTTAGTTTTTGTTGATGTCTAGAATTTCCTAAAGGCTAGTTAATTCTTATGAATTATTAATTTCCATTTGCTTTGTTTCTTCCTAATCTTATCTGCAATACCATTTTTCTATCAAACCCAAAAACATTCCCAAAAGAGGAGAAGCATTTTAAAGGATTATGACATTCCAAAGTGTAAAAGCCTCTCCAGATCCCATCTAAGGTCTTTTTCTAAGCTTTTTGTAAACTCTTATTATACAGGCTCTTCTGCTATTGAACGTTTTCAGTCCCTAACCCCTGTGGTTATTTTATTTATTTATTTATTTTTTAATTTTTATTTTTTTATTTTTATTTTTTAAAGATTTTATTTATTTGACAGAGAGAGGGAACACAAGCAGAGGGAGAGGGAGAAGCAGGCCTCCCGCGAAGCAGGGAGCCCGATGTGGGGCTCGATCCCAGGACCCTGGGATCATCACCTGAGCCGAAGGCAGACGCTTAACGACTGAGCCACCCAGGCACCCCAACCTGTGGTCATTTTATGCCATGGTCAAACTTACCCTTACATTCAGGAAATTCTCTAACCTTCAAAGCCTCCTTCATTCCTTTTTTCCTCAAAGGAATTTTTTTTTTTGACCGAAGGAAGATATTTTAGCTGTTGTCTCTTTTTCTTTCTTTATTAGTGCTTTATAAAAATAAAATCAAGGTCACGGTGCAAAAGCCTATAATAATGTCTGAGAGTCAGGTACCCGAGTCAACTTTATATTTTAGTCACCGTGTTTATCAATATTAATAATCTTTCTGATGAATATTGCTATTAGTCATAAAAAATAATGAGCACCATTCATTTATGAAATGCCTGTAAGTGCTCAACACTGTGCTCTTTGCCTTGTCACAGATGATCTCATTTTCATTTTCACAATAACTCTGTTTGGAAGGTGCTATGCCCATTTCTACAGATGAGCACACCTAGCTTCAAGAGAAGTTAAATCTGCCCAAGATCTCAAGATGTCAGAACCCCGAGTCCTTTTGTATCTGACCCTCAGCCCCATGCCCTTTCTATAGAACTATGTTGAATCTATGAGCAGTTTTTAAGTTCCTTGCTGAAAAAATAATGTCATCATTTTGATAGTTATTGTGCTCATTCTCTCTCTCTCAAATAAATAAATTCTTTTCAAAAAAATATATAATAGCTCTGCTCCAAAATAAAGGTGTTTTAATGGTCATTCTTTTGATTCTCTCTAATCCTGTCTGATGTTTCTCTGATCCTGATATCTTTTATCCTGAATTTTTCTGACTTTGCCACAATTCTTTCCTGTTTTCCCTTTCTTACTTCCTTTCTACAGCTAAGAATAATAGGTCAGCCTCTCTGATTATAGTTGTCTTTTTTCTCAATTACTTGATTTTTTTGTTTTTTGGGGGGTTTCTTTTTTGTTTGTTTCTTGCTTTAAATGACCTGTCTCCCTCTCTTTCTCTCTGTCCATGAGTCTACATTTGCATTAAATCCAGGTGATCTTCTTTGCCTACCTCCTCTTCCAATATTCTTCTGCCCCTCCTCTGCTTCCTCCTTTCATTTCTTCTTGTTCTGTGCCCATAAGAGCATCTCTTGTAAATAGTGCGATAAATACTTCACCTCCCCAAGGGACACGTGAGGATTAATTAGTTGATGTCTATAAAATGGCTGGGAACGTAAAATACTCCCAGGTATTTCTTTATGATGGTATTATTGCTTTTAGAATTCAGTGGCTTCTTCTGTCCTCCAAGCTGTTTTTTGTGTCATTATCCCCATTCCACCTGTGCACTCGTTGAGTGTTTATCTCATCATGAAATGCTTTATGAGACTCTATTTGAAAGATGTTTCATAAAAGTAAATTTTATTTTAAGAAATAAAATTGTGTTGTTTTTGTTGCAGAAAGAAAGGATTTGATATTAAATGGGTGGATGACACACACGCCCTAGGAGTATTCTCCAGTCCAATTACAGGTATTCACTCAGTGGATTGCTGTGGTCTTTCCTTATTGTCTATTTTCTCTTGCTACTTGTTCTTATTTCTCTTGTATTCTAGCCAGCTGGCATTTTATTCAGCCAGTGTAGTAAATGGCAGCTACAGATTTTTGAGGCGTAGTACTTTGTACCCATGTGCTCTCCCTCTCCCTTTTTCACCTTAATCCAGTCGTAATTTGGAGAGAGAGCCAACTCCTTCCAAGCTTACATGCTGCATAACTGTCAGTTATGATTGTACATAAACAGATTATAGGTAGAAATTTAAGAAGCCAGTGTGACTAAATCTTAAAAATTTTGTGATTTTTTTTCCACCCAGACAAATGAATTTGAAGTAGCTCTTGAACCTTTCCAGTGAGAAATCATAATACCTACTTTCTGAATATATGTTTGGGCCTTTTCACTTATATCATTAGCCTCATGATAGATGTGATACAGAGGCATTCAAAGAAATTAGAGATGTTGGTTCCTCTCTGAACCACCTAGAATAGGGGTCTGCAAACTGTAAAGGGCCAGGTAGTAAATATTTTGGGGTGTAAGGTCTCTGTCACTACTTAATTCTGCTGTTGTAACAAGAAAGCATCCCTAAACTACTATTCAAACGAATAGAAATGGCTCTGTTTCAGTAAAATGTTAACAAGAACAGGTGGATGGCTGGATTTGGTCACAAAACTATAGTTTGCTGATCCCTAATATAAAATAATCACTTGCCAAGCTTTTTATGGATTTTCTAGAGGTGACCATCTCTTTTGTTTGCCATGAAAAAAAAAGGCATAACATCTAGACATCTAGGAAATACTGAGAGCTAGCCTTAAATTTTCCTTTGTGTCACTCTTTTTCGTATCTTCTGCTTTCTTACATTTATTCCTTTTCACAGCTCGTGATGCTCTGGGTAGTAAACAGACTGTGGTGAAAACCCGGCCCTTGTCACAGGCCACAAGAGCAGCCAAGGCCAAAGCCAGAGCGTATGCCGGTGAGCCAGTCCTCTCGGGCTTTTTCTTTTTGGTAGCTGTGTTACTGTTTTTTCTAGCACTTGTACCTCATCTAGAGTTTTAAAGGCATATCACTTTTATTTTTAATGTTAAAGGAAGTATGTTTTTAAGGAAAAGACAAAAGGCTATGTTGGAAATACAGCATCTGAGCAGCCACTTGGAGAGAGTGGGAGATACGGCCAAGCAATGCAGCAACCATTTTCTGATGACATCCTTCTCTGGTTTACCTCAGTGTTGAACTGTTTGGAAGGGTCACTGTAGAAATTGTGTTAATACAGATAACCGAAGCCAGGGTTGTTTGTGTTTTGCCATGTTAGTTTCCTCTGATCATCATCTATTGGCCTGTGTTAATTACTGCTGAGGCAGCCCTTGTTAGTCTATTTTATATGTTAATTACAGAGTTAAATCATTTGGTGCTAGATTTCTCTTCCTTACTTGCTTCTGCTCCCCCCCACCCCTTTTTTCCCTTTCAGAGTTCCTGCAGCCAGCCAAGGAGCGTCCTGAGACTTCGGCAGCCCTAGCCAGAAGGTTAGTCATCAGTGCCCTTGGGGTTCGAAGTAAACAGAGCAAAACTGAAAGGGAAGCAGAGCTCAAGAAACTGCAGGAAGCCCGAGGTGAGTTGAAGTGATGGTGTTCCTCTCTAGTTCTCTAGACTCACTGTAAGGCATATGTTTAAAAAAAAAAAAAAAAAATGAATGAAGCCCACTCCATTTCCTAGAAGCCTCTCAAGTTTATTAAAATTGTTTTCATGCCTTATGTTTAGGGGGAAGACATTTCAGGATTTGTCCTCCTGTTCCACACACCAAGGCATCCTAATCCATGCTCTGTTTTTCAAGAGATAGGTTTGGGCTTTTCAGCTCATCATCCATGGCTTTTTCTATAGTTCTTGCTCTAAAGTCTGAGCAAAATTTTCCTGTGAAGACATAGGAGTCTCCCAGGCAGAAAACATTTGCTGTGGTTTTACGGGGCCATGATTGCCATGATACTATCTAATGGTTTAAGATTGTAAGTAGAAGACAGATTAAGGAAAAGCCAGCAACTGACATGGATGATAGTAACTGTAGGAGGTATTTTTTTCTCTAAAGACAGTCTTGAGTGGCTCCATTAGAGTACATCTAGATTAACCTATCTTCTGATTATTTTGCAGTACCTACGAGTTCTTAGAAAATATTTCCACTGATCCACAGCAGGGGTTTTTTTCCCCTATAGTTTGGAATTGAGGTTAAAATCTCTCTCTTCCCTCCTTCTAGGCTGTTGACTTATATGTAAAGGTCAGGGACTCTGGCTTTACACTTAAGTACTTTTTATCAACCTTCCAGGCTTTAGTCTCATTGCCTGAGCCCACGATCTCTGGAATCTGCAAAGGCAATTTATTCTGAAAATTCCACTTACCAAAAAGTAACTTCATTTTTCCATTAAACGAATTGAAGTTTCAAACTCCTTGTTTATTGCCGGTCTAACAAGGCCATTAATACTTCCTGTCCACTCTGCTGTGGTGATAGCAGGCAGCTTGCGGACTCTCAGCTGCACTGGCCAGATAACCAGTGACCGAGTGTGTCATGGCAGGTGCTAGAGTTTCAGCGTGGAACCCAGCTAATTTTCGAAACCTTAATGATTATAATGAGGCAGTTTTGATTTTTCCAATGCATGTTCACTCAAAGGCCCTTCACAGATTATATAGAAACTGTTTTTTTATAGATGGCAATAATAGAACTAGAGTAAAGGTGAATGTGTAATACCCTTAACCCTTTAGTAGTTGGTTATCTCTGAAGAAAGTGCTTTCTCTCTGATAACCACAATTATCTCAGAAGATCAGTAGAGGGAGAAGATCCGACTCTTTGTGCAGTGTCTCATGCTTCCCTACCCTGTGCGTGTCACATTAACTGGAATGCTCCGTGTACTGTGGTAGGCATTTTGCACAGGTACGTTTTGAGTATTGCCCTCTGTTTTTCTGTAAGCACATTAGCATACAGCTTCATTTGAAGTATTTGTTTTAAATGCCCACTTACCCAGCGGACATTTCAGTGATGTAATTAAAAATGGCTCAGTGAGTACTCTGTTATTTACTTTTTAAAAGAAAGCCTTTAGGGGCACCTGGGTGCCTCAGATGGTTGGGCGTCTGCCTTCGGCTCAGGTCCTCATCCCCGGGTCCTGGGATCGAGCCCCACATTGGGCTCCTGGCGCGGCGGGAAGCCTGCTTCTCCCTCTCCCTCTGCCTCTTCCCCTGCTCATGCTCTCTCTCTCTCTCTGTATCTCTGTGTCTCAAATGAATAAATAAAATCTTTTAAAAAAATAAATAAAAGGGGGCGCCTGGGTGGCTCAGTCGTTAAGCGTCTGCCTTCGGCTCAGGTCATGATCCCAGGGTCCTGGGATCGAGCCCTGCATCGGGCTCCCTGCTCCGCGGGAAGCCTGCTTCTCCCTCTCCCACTCCCCCTGCTTGTGTTCCCTCTCTTGCTGTGTCTCTCTCTGTCAAATAAATAAATAAAATTTAAAATAAATAAATAAAGAAAGAAAGAAAAGAAAGCCTTTAGTTGTGAATGGAGACTCACTTTGGTGCTGAGGCTGTACAGATTATAGAAGATTCTTCCTTTATTATGCTTCATAGCTCTCCCATTCTTCATATCTGAGAAAACGCATGTGGAAAATTTCTGATATATCTCTTTCTGACTTCTTTTTGCTTTAGGCAGATATTCTTGTACCTGCCTGCAAGAGTTTTTTCTTTAAAAAAAAAAATTTTTTTTTTTCCTGTGGAAATTAAAAGTACCATTTAGGTATTAAACAGAGCAGATATTTTTGTTCCACATCTTCTTCCACTGTGGGGGCGGGGGAGAGGGATCAGTACAGCATAGTGGATAACATTAGGTTGTGGCATCAGACTGCCTACGTCTATCTCCAAGCTCTACCATTTACTGTCTTGGTGGCCTTGGGCAGATTACTTATTCTCTGGAGGCCTCTGTTTCCTCATCCATAAAATGGAAATGAAGTGAGATAATCCACAAAAGATGCTTAGTCATCTTCAGAACCCATCGGAATGTGTGCTCTCCTGTTTCTATAGGCCTGTAATAAGTATATGATGAATGTTAGCTGCTGCTGTTTTTAGTAATAGTGGAAATATTATTATATGGTGAGTCTAACACAGATTCCAGTGCATGGAATCTTTTTCAGTACTTTTTCTATTTTAAATTTCCTGTGATACTCTATCAACAACATTTGGCATTTCACTAGGCACTTCTCTTCTAGCATTGTGCTCTTATTTGGGAGAATTAGAGAGATGGAAAATTTTTGTTCCTTTACTTAAGACTTACAATCAAGTGAGGATATCTGCCTTCAGTAAGGAAGAAAATATGATTTTAAGCAGTTGTTTCTCTTCTCACTTCAGTTCTGAAGAATTTTTTAAATTCCAGTATAGTTAACATACAATGTTAAGTTAGTTTCAGGTGTATGATATAGTGATTCAGCAATTCTGTACATTACTCAGGCCTCATCAAGATGAGTGTACTCTTAAATCCCCATCACCTATTTCACCCATCCCCCCACCCAGTGCCCCTCTGGTAACCATCAGTTTGTTCTCTATAGTTAAGAGTCTGTTTTTTTGGTTTGTCTCCTTCTTTTCCTTTGTTTTTTAAATTCCACGTATGAATGAAAAATCATATGGTTTCTTTTGCTTAGCATTACACTCTCTAGCTCCATCCATGTTGTTGTAAATGGCAAGATTTCATTCTTTTTTACGGCTCGATAATACTCCATTGTATATATACACACCACCTCTTCTTTATCCATTCATCTCTTGATGGATGCTTGGGCTCCTTCCATAATTGGGCTATTGTAAATAGTGCTGCAGTAAACAGGGGTGCATGTATCCTTTCAAATTAGTTTTTTTTTTTTTTTTAAGATTTTATTTATTTATTTGACAGAGAGAGACACAGTGAGAGAGGGAATACAAGCAGAGGGAGTGGGAGAGGGAAAAGCAGGCTTCCCGCGGAGCAGGGAGCCCGATGCGGGGCTCGATCCCAGGACCCCTGGGATCATGACCTGAACCGAAGGCAGATGCTTAACCGACTGAGCCACCCAGGCGCCCCTCAAATTAGTGTTTTTTTTATTCTTTGGATAAGTACCCAGTTGTGTGATTCCTGGATCGTATGGTAGTTCTATTTTTAATGTTTTGAGGAACCTCCATACTGTCTTTCACAGTGGCTGTACCAGTTTGCCTTCCCACCAACAGTGCACAAGAATTCCTATTTCTCCACATCCTCACCAACACTTGTTGTTTCTTATGTTTTAGATTTTAGCCACTCTGGCAGGTGTGAGATGATATCTTATTGGGGTTTTGATTTGCATTTCCCTGAGGATGAGTGATGTTGAGCCTCTTTTCATGTGTCTTTGGCCATCTGTATGTTGTCTTTGGAGAAATACCTGTTCAAGTCTTCTACCCGTTTTTAATTGGATTGGTTTTAGTTCTGAAGATTTGAAGATTAAAAGCATGACGGGGTTTTTGTGATTAAAAGGTTGGGAAGGCAACTCCAGGCAATGTAATAAGTTACGATAATTCCATGTTGGAAGATATATCTCCAGTTTAGAGCTGGCCTAGGGAAGTTAAGTACCTGGCCTAAAGTTACCTAGTTGGTAAATTGAGAGGAGGCATTTGAACCAAGGCCTCTCTAATTAAAACCCATGCTCTCTCCACAATACTGTAATCCCTCTTGAAGGACTTTTGTAGTAATTAACATTTTTTTCCCCCAGGGGGAAAAAACAAAAGAATTTTTAAGGTCCTTAGAAAGTAAAATACGGCAAGTTTTTTTTTGTTTGTTTTTTTTTTAGTTTTCTGTTCCAATGGTTAGCAACTTCCAGTGTCAAAAAATTCTTCCCTAAGTTTAACTTAAATCTGTACAATAGTTTAAGCCAGTTCCCTTTTCTTTTTTCCTTTGTAGAAATAAGGAGCATATGGACACCATCCTGTTCTAATCTTCGGAGATCAAGGGCAGATTATTTAGGAGTAAGGGAATCTCGGCTATAATAGAGTTTTTGCCGTTAACTTTAGCTGTGTTGCCACAGGCTCGTCTGTTATACTCTCTGTGCTCTAGTTTCCAACAAAGCAAAACTAATGCCTGACTTACCCTGAAGAATTTTTGTGCAGAATCTAAGTTAACGTGTAAAAACGTTTATTTAGAAAGGTGCTTTACAAATTCAGGATACTATTATTTATGTGACTCTTAGAAAATTAGTGTTTATTATAATGAGACAGTAAAGACAAATACGTATTATGTACTGCTGCTTCCCATCCATTATATGACAAACAGTGCTAATAAGTCATGACACTCTTTTGTGAGTTTTGACTTGACCACTGCCAGTTGATCAGAATTAGCATGGAAATTGAAATCTATGTGCCATCCTGATACAGGTACTTTTATAAATAGTACTATAGAATAGATAGGCTTTTTTCGCCCCCTCACTTGAGGAGTTCTGCTGTCTGGCATAGTGTTTGGTTCATAAAAAGATACTCAATATGTATGTTCATTGAAGAACACGTGACTGACATTGGTCACTTTTTCTTCATAAATCTTATTTCATTCATAATTCTACTCTGAACTCTTTTAAGTCCTCTATATTTTTCTTTGTAAAACCCAGAGTTGAACACTGCAAATGAAAACCTTCTCATTAATGAATTTGGGATTTGTGATTTTGAGGTTTAAATACTTCCTGCTAAGTTCCCTCACCTTACTTTGGTCTTCTTACCCTTTTAACGAGAAATCTATGTCTTAGTCCTTCGTTAAAAAGGAGATTCAAGGGCGCCTGGGAGGCTTAGTTGGTTAAGTGTCCGACCCTTGATCTCACACCAGGTCTTGATCGAGTTCAGGCCCTGTGTTGGGCTCCACAGTGGGCATGGAACCTATAGATAGATAGATAGAGAAGGAAGGTAAGAAATTTTTTTTTTTTTTTAAAAGGAGATTGAGAAAGTAACATTACCCTGGGAAGAATCAAGAAAAAAGAAGTACCCAAATCATTTTAAGCAAGTCATATTGTGTATATCTGGAGGATAAGAACTTTAGTTTGTAGGTCTTAGAACATGGGGGAAGTGATGTTTAGTCCAGCAGAGCACATAATAGATCAGAGCTGCACAGAGAGCAGGAAATCAAAGCATAGATCATCCTTGATCCTTTGTATTTGACTTAATCATGTTTTAAGCTAGTGATTCACACAAAACAATAAAACTACATTTTAAAGACCAGATTCAGGAGTATGTATAAAATTTCCCAATGTTTGATTTATCAAAACACTTGATTCCCACCTAAAATTGGAGATAGAAGATACCATTACTTCTCAGAATAAGGTACTCTCATTTTCAAAGCGTGCCAAAATTTTATTTCATAACTTCTTTCCATTTTACTCCTGGGGGTAGGTGATTAATTGGCTGGTTCTAAAAGGCATCTTTTGGGTCACAGGCCTGAAAGGCAGAGTAAGTAAACAATGATTTGATCCCCTAGTTTGCTTAATTAAATCACTAAGAACTTAAAAGTAAAATCATCTCTATAGAATACTTAGTCAACTGTAATAAAAAAATTTAATCACAACTGCTACCTTTTG
This sequence comes from Leptonychotes weddellii, assembly GCF_054177405.1. Taxonomy (NCBI): domain Eukaryota; kingdom Metazoa; phylum Chordata; class Mammalia; order Carnivora; family Phocidae; genus Leptonychotes; species Leptonychotes weddellii. The sequence goes on along the minus strand of NC_138374.1, from coordinate 27,154,115 downwards.
AAATCCTATTTAGGCATTCCATTATTCTGCCTTCAAGGGCTCTGCTGCATTGCTGACTGATAATCTGGGTTGTGTGTCATTTTCTTTGTGTCTTTTCTTCCCTAACGTGAAATTCCCTTCATTCTAACCACATTTCTCTTTTCATCTTAATGTGATCTTTTTCTCTGGGATGCAGTATTTACGTGTGTTTTTGCCTTCACCTTCTATTTAGTAAATTTATATCCCTGACCTATATCAGAGATGAAAATGTTAACCCTAGGATTAACTGATTTACCAACTATTGCTAAATAAATAGCACATAGTTCTTTGTGTTGACACTTAATACATTGATGAACGTTCCACTCTCCACAGTTAAATGCCCCCTTAACCCTTCTGTGATCCAGACTATATATTTCCCAGTATATTAATGATTATATAAATACTTGGTAAGCCTAAAATCTAAAACCTTGCTAAAATTAAGAGGTTACTTAAATTACTTCTCAATCTATCAGGTCTGTCAGTCCATAAAAGAAGGCAATTAGATGAGTTTGACCAGACTTGTACTTCCAGTCTTCATGGTGATTATTACTCTGTAGGTAGCTGCCCGGGAATTTTGTGATGATTTTTCTCCATTATTTTCTTAGGTGTAGAAGTAGGTTTTGAAAGTTTTAATTTACATCCCTTTTGTTTATTTTCTTTTGAAATGACACCAAATTGGCCCTTTTTTTCATCTTCAGCCCCTTCCGTTCCCTCAGTGATAAGTGGTGATTCAGTCACCTCATTTAATAGAATTACTTCTGCCAGTTGATTTCTCATACTGGGAAATGAAAGTCTGCAGGGCCAGCTCGTGTGCTGTAGGTTAATCACTTCATACGAATTTTTCTCTTCTTCCTTTAGTTCCTTGCCCTTATGGCTGCTGTTGAACTTTCTCTTTACTTAGTTTACTTTTCTTAATTGTTGGAGGTAAAGTTAATAGGAGCTCTTTTCATGCAGTCTGTCAGCTATTATCTCCTTTCCTTTCTCTTTTTATTAAAGGGATGGCATGCTTCCTTATCTTTCTGACAATACATTTTTTTTGTTTTCATTTTTCTCATTTCTTTGTAGATACTTTCAGATGTCAGGACAGTGGAAAGTATGCTGGTTTAAGAATTAAGGATCCACGTTCCAGCTTTAGTTTTTCACTGGTTATGTAACCTTAGGCAAGTCACTTAGCCTCTCCAGGCTTCCATTTCCTCTTTTAAAAAGTCCTTCTCTACTCATGTTCTGAATTTTGGAATGTGTGCCTCACATTGCTACTCTTTCCTTGTGTTTCTCAGTTTGTGTCCCAGCCTTCACTGGTTTCTCATATGGCTTACCACCAGAGTTGCCCCTTATATTTACATATATTTGGCAATAGAGATTTATAATCTTTGATTAGAAAGCGTTAGGGTAGAAAATGTTTCGGTATTCTAAACTTTTTCAATTTTAGAAAGATAATATGGTTTTCTTAATATGTATTTCATAACACCAAAATCAAACACACTAATAATATTTCTGCCACAGAATGTATGACTGTTCCGTAAAATGACATATATAAGACTATAAGCAGCTTCTTATTTTTTCAGGTTATTTTTACCAGTAAATGAGTTTTGGCCCTAAACTTTAAAAAAAAAAATTGTTTTCAGAACTGCTTTGATTTTGGACTTGTGGTTTTATGGGCAGCCATTATATTTTTCTCTTGCATCTGGGTCTCTTTTCTTAGAACTTCCCAGATAGCCTTTCTGATTTAAATTTATATGCTTATTGAAAAATTTGAGTTCTGGTAGTTCACTTTCCTGGTTTCCTCACTTTTTCTAGGAATCTAGAACCAGTTTTTGATGGCTTTCAGCCAACACTGCTGCTTCTTCTTTTTTTTTTTTTAAGATTTTATTTATTTGAGAGTGAGACAGCTAGAGACAGAGCACAAGCAGAGGGGGAGGGGCAGTGGGAGAGGGAGTGGCTGACTCCCCTATGAGCAGGGAGCTTGATTCTGGGCTACATCCCAGGACCCCGGGATCATGACCTGAGCTGAAGGCAGACACTTACCTGGCTGGGCTGCCCAGGCGCCCCTCATCCAGCGTTGCTTTTACCTTTAGATCCCCTTCTAGCTTTACCCAGTTTGTAAGAATCAGAACCGAAGTGCCTTCCTAAGAAACCCTGGAATCCTTTAGACAAGCCAGTTTTCCTTAGTGCTGTCTCCCTGGAGAATCCCAATCCCAATTCAAGTCTGTCTTAAAGCCAAGTCACAGGGCACTGAATTAATTAGCCTTCAGTTTGGAATTTGATGACTGCCCCCCCTCCCCTTTTTTGCCTCTTAAGTTAGAACTTTGCTGCTATATTCGGATAATGCCACAAGGTGGTGCCCAAATAGCAGTGAATTTCTCTTTCTCACATTTCCAAGTGCCAGTCAACTTCCTGACCAAGTTCTTTGCCCTTAAAGTACAGTCAGATATTTAGTGAAGGAATTTTATAAGGGATTCTGCTGATTTGGAAAGGTATGTTAACATAGCAAGTGTTAACTCTAAACTCACCTTGATTTCTGTAATAATTCCCCTGGATTTAAACTTGCAAAATCTTTTACAGACATTATCTGAAATAATAGTCCTTGAGAGGAAGCACTTAGGCTTATCATGTACATTTCATTATAAAGGTAAGTGATTAGCCATGAAATTAGAACTAGTATTGTGGCACCTAACGAAGTGTTTATGACACTTGATCATGTATGGTCTGTACTGTCAGGTTTTGGTAAAAGTATTAAATGGAAACCAAGCTTGAAGATGGATTGCCCAGATTTGTGTTTTTGTTTTGTTTTTAGAAGTAGTTCTTTGTCTCCCTTCATTGTATGTGGTCATTTTTCCATGTTGGAATTGTGCATCCCAGAAGATTTTGGCTCCTGGAAGTACTCTGAAAATACTGAAATTTGATGTGCCTCTGAAATATTTTTTCTGATATAACTAAAGCCCAGTGGCTACCATTTCCATTTGAGCAAGAAGGCAGAAGAATATTGAAACATACTCTCTATCCCTACTGAAAATTTTTAAACATCAGTGAAGTGGAAATAACAGGCAATTATTGAACCACTAACACAGTTGAGAAATGGAATTAAAATAAATACATTATCAGCAAGACTGGATTGTGGAGCCCAACAAGTGGCTGGAACCCATGACCCTCCTGAGATCAGGACCTGAGCTGAGATCAGGAGTCGGACGCTTAACTGACTGAGCCACCCAGGTGCCCCACTCCATAGACTTTTTATTTCTGTTAGCCCCGGATCTCTTTATTATAAAGTACTAGGAAAGCACTTGGAAAGTTAAAAATATTAGCTCTTGGAATCAGGTGAGAGAAGACCAGGAAATCCTCCTGTCTCATGATTAAAGTTTGCTTATAATTTGCATTAAAGGAAAGTCCCTGGTGGTATGAAGTGTACTCCCACTTTTAACACTGTCCTTACTTCCAGAGAGAAGACGACTGGAAGCCAAGCAACGGGAAGATATCTGGGAAGGCAGAGACCAGTCTGCGGTTTGAACATCATTCAACGAAGGGGATAGTTCTATGAATTCAGAAAATATTTCCATAGTTTTCAGATAGGAGGATCCTTCTAGAGTTCTGTGTACATGCAGAAGTACGTGTTAACGAAAGAAAGAAAGCCATCAAGACGGGCACTGACTGGGTACAGAAAGAAGATGGACTCCTGTCCGTCTTCGCTTCTAACTGCAGTGCTTTGGAACTGTCCTACTGTGCTGGGCATAGAAGGGAGCCATCAGCCAGGAAGCTGACTTGTGACAGCTTGGATAGGACTTCCGAGAGTCCTCTGGGTGGGGCAAGTCCCATCGTTCGCCTGGCTCACACGTCTAAGGTGCCTGAAGAAGATACAAAACAGAGGATTCAAACCTGCGATGATGGGAGATTTCGGCCCTGCAAAGGCAGCGTGTTCCTTCGGGCCTCACAGAACTCAGGGCTGGTGGAGGGAGCAGTTAGTACAGAGAGATGGAACAGTGTCTGCACAGAATCGACACTGTCACTTGCAGAACTGCAGCGCCGGTGAGCTGCGGCGGAGGTGGGTGTTTGGACTGAGCGGGGGCCTGGGGCTGCTCCAGCAGCAGCCAGTGGTCTGCCAGCTTCGGTCCTCACGGGAAGCCAGCCGTGCGTGGAAGCCGAGCGCTGGTTCCAGAGGAACCATACTGTCATGTTGTGAGAGGGAGACATTAAAGCTCATTTTATGACATACATCACTCTGCTCTTTGTCAATTTTATCATCCCCACAAAATAATTGGAGAACAGCTCTCCTCGGATCCTCATCCCTGTAGTGCTGTGCATGGGTTCAGGGGCCTGATGGCTCTGTTGAGCCCCACTGAGTAGACTGGTGCTCCCCTCTCTGCCCCAGAGTGTACTACAAAAATGTGTCTCTTGGGATTGGCATGTGGCAGCTCCCCTCCCCTTCTTGCCCTCCCTGTATACCCCCACCCCGGCCTCTTGCCTTCTCCTGTTTCTGTCACACCTGACATTCTGCAGAAGGCATCTGGCACTCAGCATGTTCTTGGTATCATCTTCCTAGCCTGTGCCAGAGGCGCTTGGCAAGCAACACCAAACCATCCATTACAGTGAAGAGTTGCCAGAATAAAACAAACACCTCTGGGCAGTGAGAAATTTCCTTAAAGGACACTGACAAGTCTGAGCCACCAGTTTAGGCTTTAGCCATCTTCTACCTGCATTCTCATTGCTTTTGGAAAGAAGTTCTCACTGAAGAAATGGTAGTGCTAGGCCTTAAGAGGCTGAGGTAGTAAGAAATAGTGTCAATTGTGCTTTCATTGAGGGCAACAGCCTCCTATTTGGATGATTTCATGCCCATGACAATGATGGAGTATTAGCATTGCCTGGAACATGGTGGAGTCGGGGCTCTGTTCAAATGTTCCTCAAATGACACTGGCCTTGGTTCTTAGCTGCTCTTCTGGTCTTGGAGCCCTCTTGCAGTTCTTCAGCATTGTTTTTCTCATTCTTGGTCAGTTCTGAAAGTGTCCCTTGTTCATATTCAGTGCTTCCTTTTCAAGTTTGGAGGATTAAAAAAATCCTTCTCTTGACCCTCTCTCCTAGTACTGCCTAGACCAGTGCACCTCTCTTTGGCTGCTAGCTACTGGATTTGTGCTCTGGGTCTTCACAGAACAGACTTTTGTAAGATAGGCAGGTCTGGTTGGATAATATGGCTGCCTTGGAAAGGAAAGGCAGGGCATTGTAGCCAGGCTTCATACTGAATGGTATATTTCTGAGGTATACCTTTGCTCTGTTTTGATTCTTCAAGGCTAAGAGGGACCTTGGGCAGTAAAAAAGATGATTGTTCCTATCACTTGTCTTTGAGGTGCTTCCCCTTTCTGATAGCATTCTGGCTTTTAAAGGGCTTGTTAATGGTCACATAAAGCCACATGTTTATTACCCAGTTTCCTTGTATTAGTCATAACTTCATGAGGTACGGTTCTCATTCTGTGTACTAGGTGGCTAGTAGCATATGCTTTTTTTCAGCCACCCTCAAACTTTCAGATTTATCCTTATAATTAGACCCAGAAAAGGGATTTGTTTTTAGCTAATACTGAAAGCTGTGGAGTGTTGCTGCTTCTGCCATTAGTAGAAAATGTGCTTTTTAGTTCTATTTTTCCAGTTGTTGGAATTGTATACTGGGTGGAGGTAAGAGGAGCTGCCATGGCCTAGCATGGACTACACTGAGCTTGTCCAGACGGGAACCAAATCCTTGGCCCCACCTGAACCGTGCCTTCACAAGCGGAGCTAATTGGAGAGCACCCTGTAGCTGCCACTGGCTCCTTTGTTAGATATTCCAGAAGATTGCGAATGTGTTCTGCGAGGTGTGTTTGTTGCTTCGCATATGTTAAATGACAAAATCCCAGTGTCACCTGGAATTTAGAGTAGAAAGGTACATTCCCCTTGAGTTCTAATATGCTCCCCATGGTGTGAAGGTCTTGGTGGAATAGAAATAAATTAAGCTTCTGATTAGTAAGCTGAGGTTCCAAGCCCTTCAGCTTCTGTGAGACCAAAGAACGCCGAAGTGAAAATCTTCCGACATTTTTGGTTCTGTCTGGAATGTTGGTATTCTGTTAACATTCCTCATCTAGTTACAAGTCATGCCAGCCACCGGTCTTCCCATGTCCTTCCCTTTCAACTCGGTGGTGTAACAGCACAGCCCTTGTATAGTTTTTTCCAAGAATTAGAACTGGCTGCACCTATCGAACGTGTGATGTGGGCAGCAAGACTGAGACCAGAGCCAGTGGCTGGCTGCCTGGCCTGCTTTCTCTGGCCCTCTTGGAAACTGGATCCAGGAAGAAGCGGTGGGTAACCTCCAGCCTGAATGTAGTCATCAGTCGCCACACACTCCCCCACGGGTTGCACATTCTTTCACACACCATTAGCTGCATGTTCGAGTATAATGTTGTTACTGTTTGGGCGATGTTTGCTGTGTCCAACAGGAAATCAGTCCTTCCCTTGTTTACCTAAACTGCCATGCCAAGATATAATGCTCCCTTTGCCTAGTGAAGGAGTGGAGAAGAGAGAAGGTAGAAGGAGGAAGAAAGCACGTCTTTGTATTCATAGAGGATAGCTGTGGATCATGTCCCTTTTCACTTCCTAAAGAGGGGATGGCTCTCACAATGTGGGGAGGGGAGTACTATTGTAAATCTGCTCCATCTGCTACCGTTCATTTCAGTTTTGCAGCCTCAGTTATAAAAGTTTACAACCCTTGAACTTTCCTTCTTGCCTCGTCCCTTTCATCCCTTGACCATTCCAACCCATGTTTCAGCGCTGACCCTGGGGAGGGAATTGGGAAGCAGACCATAGGCTAATATCAGAGAAATGTAGTGGGACTGTTGTGAGTATTATGTGTGCCCCACACATCCTAGTCCCCAGCTCAGCATGAGTGGAAGAGGTTAGACTTCGTGTGCTGGGAACTGCAAAGAGCCACAGCCAGTCTTGTCTTTGTAGCTATCCATAGTGAGCAACCTTTATTGGCATTAGGGCGTCAGACCTGTAAAGATCATCTCTTACATGTGTCTAATTTATTCCATGCAAAGTTCACTTCCAGAAACTTAGTTGAGACCTGAAATTTAGGCCAGTCCTGAGATGCACAGTGATCTTGAGGGAGACCGGATTGCCTGCCAGGTGAATGGCATATATATATATTGTTTTCCTTGGCAGAGGTCCTGGCAGGGCTGGGATCCATCCTACTGCAGCAGTCTTTCTGCTTGGCCTTCTCTCGCTGTTCTGTAGGAAGGCCCTATCTGACCACCTCTGCAAATCCTGCCCCTTCTCAAGCACTCAGTAACTGGTGGTGTTGGCCCATCAGGATATAAGGGGATGCCTGAGGCCTATGCTTCTAGGATATTAGAAACACCCACATGTGCAGTAGGATAAAGGTAAAGGCACTAGAGTGGACTCTTAGAATGATGGGTGAGTTCTAAATGAGCACAGTCCAAATGAGGGCCTGGATTCATCAACATCTCTGCCAGTTGTGACTTTGAGCTTCTAGCAGAGTTAATCCTATCTCCTGTGTATGTTTGTCCTTTTGTCCTCTACTCCTCCAAGACATTTGCAAAGCACCATTTAAATGGGGGACTGGGCCATAGTCCATCTCTAAGTAAAGACCCAGTAAAGACTTGTGGAAGACGAGCTCAGCTGAACAAAGCCTGGAGGCCATAGACCATAGACCAAAGGCCCTTAGGGGACAGGCCCAGAGTCCTCCTGAGGGAGCAGTACCATTTTGGTCTGGTGATCTTGCCATCAAAAGGCTTCCTGAGCAGTTCTTGGTACCCCTTGGCACTGGCCCCTTTCCCTATGAGGGCGCTGTGAAGGGCATGGCTCCAATAAGCTGAGGTATCTGGTGTGTGGGCAGCAGCTGGAAGTGTGCAGTCATGGCTTCAGATGAGGTTGTTCCTGAGACGCTGCTCCTGCTCCAGGGAGAGCTCTGCATTGGCGCGGTAGGAATCCCCTGTGGATCAAAGGAGAACGGGTAAGTAGCCAACCCTACCATGCTCTCATCCCCTCCCTGACAGTTTCTCTCTCTCTCTCTCTCTCTCTCTCTCACACACACACACACACTCTCTCTCTCTGCCCCACTCACCTTTTACATTAGGTCAGTCATGGGCATAAACATTTTGTAGAAATAGACCCTGATAACGTAGTTTCAGGGACATCAGGAATAGGCTATTGAGTGGAAAGGGTTGTGCTCATTATTCTTTGCCCACCCTCCATCCCCAGATTCATTCTCTACCCTTCTTTGTTTTCTCTGTGCCCTAGATCACTTCACCCTGGCTTCCTCATCCTCTGGTTTCTGGTTGATTTAGGTCAGTGGGAAGCAACAGCAGGAAATTAGCAGATGGAAGGAGGGAGAGATTGGGGTATTTCTTCCCTTTTCCTGTGGTCATGGCTTCCCATGCCTCCTGCTGCAGTCAGGTTCTCCCTCCAAGCTTGAGCTTTTACCTGCCTCTAGGACACCCTGTACCCCTTCAAGCTAAAAGGCGTTAACACTTTCCCACTCTTGCTTATCTCCAGATGCCTCAACACCCCTCATTTCCTTGGTCCTATTCACACCTCTATAGGTAGTCCTTTCATTAAATAACTTTGCGTTCTCACCTGGTATGTCCTCTGTTTTCTGCAAGGACCCCTACGTTGGTCAGAAGTGTACTGTTTTTCTTTCCTTCCTCACTGCCCCGGATCCCCTGCAGCTTTAGGTTCCAATTTCTGGTATCTCTGATGTTCCTGTCTCATTTCATGGCAGCAAAACCCACTCAGTTACACAATTTTGAATCCTTGGACTATTTCCTCTTTCTCCTCTTACTGTCTTGCATCCATTGGTAGAGTTACCCTTTTGAAAACATGAATCTGATCTTTTTGTCCCCCTTGATTGAAATTTGTCAGTGGTTCCCAGAAGCCCACAGGAGAGTCATTCTCTTAGCAAGAACCATCAGAACCCTCCTTGAAAAGCACTTCAGTGGTTTTGAAGTATATAGTCCCCCATTTTAAAAAAAGAGAAAGACTTCTTCGAGGTTGAGATGTTCCTCAGTCTTACAGCTGGAAAGTGGTGGGCTTGGATTTGGAACCCAATGAAGCCTTTTGGAGCCAAATCCTGTGCTCTTTCTCCTATTCTTCTTTCTTCCCTTACTTCTGCCTCTCCTTTGAAACCCAGTTCAAATGTCGTTTCCTCTGGGAAACCTTGCTAACCTCCAGGTTGTTGCTTTCTCTCAGTGCTTGCTCAGCATTAGTTCATACTGGTTTGGAGTACTCAGTAGTATTGGGGTTATCCATTTGCATGCCTGCTTACCCTATCTATTTGACACTGAGCTCCACATTTTACTCTCATTTATTTTCCTAGTGCCTGGCACAGTATTCGACACAAAAGTAGGTCTTAAATGTTTGTTGACTGAATAAACCAGTCCTGCCCCGCCCCATATGTGCAAAGTGTGGGTGTGAATGCGAACACCCCATAGCAAGTACAGGCATTTCATAACTTTAAAGATAGTGGAGGGACTGCTACCTTTCTTTACAGACAAGTAGGGCAACCACCTCCATACTCTGTCCCCCACTGAATCACTGCTTCTTCCATTGTCCAGTGCTACCAATCCTGCAAATGTCCTGAGCCCTGTTCTCTGTGGCCGCCTTCTTGTGCTCAGTGATCACAGCTGGAGACAGCAACACAGAGCTGGCGGACTTCTTCTGCCTGTGAGGCAGTCAACTTAGACAGGCACGACAAAAGAAGACCATACAAAAGGGAGGGCGAACAATAACAGGACTGGGAAAGAGAAATCCGGACTTGGCTTGAAGTAACAGAAAAGACTCCAGGACAGATGGGAGACAGAGTTTATAATCCAAACAGCCTTACGGACAAAGAGGGGTGTAGCAATTAAGTCGTGACTGGGTGAGGCGGCTGGTGTGACCAGTTGGGTCTAGAAGTGTGCCTATGAAGAGGTCAAGGGAGATTCATCTCTGTCCTATCCCTAGCCTTGCACATCCACCTTCCAGCCACACAGGGGGTACAGGTCGTGTCTCCCAGCTTCCCACGCCCATACACGGCTGGCCCCACAAAGGCTCGCAGTTACCTGTGTGGCAGCTGTGCAGCCAGACCCGGTGCCCGTCATACTTGCAACGGCACCGCATCATGTTGTTCGAGAAATCGGACTCCGCCACCTCGTTTTGGGGGTTCACAACCACCTGGAGTGAGACAAGGGGACAAGTGAAAGCCGGTGACGATCGTGGCTGTGATCATCCTTGACCTTTCACGCAGTCTCACAAAGGGTGTTTATACCCTTCGCTTCCCTAATCCTTCAAGGTGCCCAGAGGGCAGGCGTTAATGTTCCTGTTCTACATTGTCCATTGAATCAAGACTCAAACCCAGGTCCTCGGGATCCTCCTGCAGTGTTCAAGTGCCAGGCCTGTGGGAGACCCTAGCTGTGAAACTCTTCCCTCCTGTGACTGCAGGGAGACTTTTGGAATATCCGCAGGAAATGGAGTTCCTGTGGGGGATCCCCAAGCCCCCTTACCTGGAAGATGTAATTCCCAGGGCCCACATCTGTTATATCCACCCACTGGCAATCGATGTCATGCCGGTAGGTGTCCCAGCAGCCGACAGTCACTCCCTGTTCCCCGAAGTTGGCACATGCATAGCGCTTCTGCAGTCCTGTAAGGAAGGATGCCGACGGTTACTGAGGCAGGGAAGAGGTGCTGGGGATCCAGCACGCCGCCAGGCCCTGCACACCGAATCCTCACACCGGTCATACCCTTATGTGCAATCAGATGAGGGACCCACGGTTCCGCTAGATAACTTGCCTGAGTGTCAGAGCCCGAATTCCTGCTAACCCTGAATCCAGCACGGTAGCAAATCCCATCTGTGACAGAGATGATTTCTCTGGATGCTCTAGTGGAAATTCCTGTTGGCCTAGGAATTATGGGTGGAAGGTTCTAGCCCTACATGCCAATACATTTGTCCGTCCTTCCGACCCTCTGAAGAGTGAGAGTTTGCCACGCCATTCTGAAGGGCTAGGAACTGGGGGAATGCAAACAGGAATCGGACAATCTGTGCCCTCAGAGAACTGAGCCCAAGTGAAACAGGCCTGCAACTCTTCTCCAAAAGCCGAAGTGTTCACCCTTTACAAGTGGTACGACGTGTGCTGGGAATGCAGTGGCAGAGAGACCTTCCACCTAAGACGTCAGAAGGTAAGACACCGATCTTTTTGAAGTGCCTCGGGTGCTGACTGTTGCCAGGCCAGGGTCTCCAGGTGCCTGAGGGGGTCTTCCCCGAGGGCAGACGGGAACCTCACCCTGATGGGGCTGAGGAAGAGAACACCAGGAGGCTATGCTGACGTGGAACCGCATACCTGTGGGGCAGTTTGTGTCCTCCAGGCAGAAGCTGGCCTTGTGCCCCTCGGCCACCTTGGAGCCATTGAGAGTGAGTAGGTCATAGTGGGTGAAGACCTCGATGCTGTGGTAGTGCCTGCAGACGGGGAGAGCTGTCAGCCTGGCAGCCGCAGCAGAGGGTCCTCTCTGGGGGAGTGGGCCAGGGTAGACTGAGGCACCGGGCCCCGTCATTACCCGGGAGGGACGGTATCATCGCGGGGCAGTGCCCTTCTCCCTCTCCAAGCCAGGATTCGTGGGATCCATGGTCTACCTTCCCAGCACCCCCCGCCCAGCAGCAAGGCACAGCCGCCCCCACCTGGTGTGAACCCGGGTGAGAAGGGGAAAGCTAGCCTGCAGGGGGCTGGTGCCTGGCCTTCAGGCCCGACCGGGGGCGGGAGGAAGGGACACCTCCAGGAACGAGCCTCAGGGCCGAGCGGCTAAGGAGGGGTGCTTACTCTGCTCCCTGGGAGCCTGAGACCAAATTGCTACCATTGTTTCCAATCCAGTCCTAATGACAAGTCCGTTCCTGCTACAGGGGAAGGTGCTCATTATCTCAGCAAGGCCAAGTCCCAAGTCACTGCCCGCGCCATTCTGCTTTCCCCACCCATGCTGCGTCCTGAAGGAAAAAACCACCACCTTCCCATTCTGCCTTTGTCACAGGCCTTGTCCCTCCTGTCTGGGCTGGAGACTCCTGATAGGAAAGAATGCCCATTGTCTCCTTTCAGTCCCAGCGTTCCTGCTTTCCTTGCGGGGGGCCTCGCTCTGCGGCTGCAGAAACCGGCAGGTTTCTCTGCAGAGCCAGCATCCTGGATGGGATGTCTGTTTTGGGTTTCCAGGTTTCTAGGAGTCCCCACTTTTTGTGGCTTTTAAAGACAAGGCCTAAGGTCCACCAGAGAGAAATTAATTGTCCCGGATCATTCTAACAGAGAGCAGCTCTGCTGGCAGTGACTGTTCCGCCGGCCGCTGTGGGGGAAATGCACCCTGGGAGCACCGCCCAGGGCGGTACCGTCGGGGCAGGGCTGGGCAGTGGCCCCGGGGTTCCCTACCGGCTCCCGGAGGCAGAGCCGGTGAGGCGTTGAGGAAGGAAGGCTCTCACTCAGAGAGCACACCCCTCCCAGGAAGTGCTCTGGGTCCGGGACAGACCACGCTCGTTTGGTTCCTGGACTCCGCTTTTTGTCCCTCGAGAGCCACGGCGTGGGCAGGCACGAACCTGTGGCACTGGTGCCAAATCCAGCTGTGGCGCCCAGTCTTGGGGCGGAAGTCGGCCCGGCCCAGGTTGTAGATCTGTGAGGAGAAGCGCAGGAGGCGCCGGTGCCCGTAGGGCCAGTCCATGTGGTCGGCGGAGCGGGACAGGCAGTTCTCTTCGTGCGCGCAGTACAGCTGGCTGAGCGGCCGGTCCTCCAAGTAGGCCGTCTCCTGCACCAGCTGGGCGTTCATCACCAGGTCCGGAGCGCCTGCGGCCACAGGCCAAAGCTAGGAAGGCAGCCGCGCTGCTCTCGGGCATTGCGGGACGGGCTTGCCCCGAACCGGGCTCTTTGGGGGAGCTACCAGGAGGGCAGGGCTCTACCCAGAAGAGGAGGGCGGTGTAGGAGTCAGGAGAGGTGAGTTCAAGCAGCTGCCACGCCACGGGTTAGCACGACGGCTTTGGAGCCCGGGCGGCCGGGGCTCAAGTCTTGTGTAGTTTCTGGCCACACCTTTCACTAGCTCTGTGACTTGCTTAACCTTCTGCCTCTCATTTTCCTCAACCATAAGATGGGGATTGTAATAATGCCAATAGCTCCAATACCCGTAACGTGCTCACGTCACTGTCGGGTAAGCACGCAGTTGATGTAAGCTGGTATTTCTTTGTAGAATGCTCCTCAGCTTACAAGCGCCTTTGTGTAGTCTAGCTCACACAGCCCCTCCTAAGCCCCGCTGCGCCAGCTTGGCTTCCTCAGCTCAGTCACTCTCTGGGTCTCAGTTCCTGCCAGGTAGGGGCGCAGAGGGGAGAGTCGGGAGAGTTCATCTCTGAGCCTGCTCCGGAGCTCTGCCGTTCCGGTCCATCCTGCTGCAGTTTTAGGCTTGGCCTCCCCCAGGGTTCCTGTTCTAACCTGACTGCTATCCTGGGTATCCTCACCAGCCCATCCTGTGCGTTCTCCCCTGAGGACATTTCCTGTACTTCCTGTGCGTAAACGTCCACCGTGCTGGAAATGCTGCTCCCTTCCTGTCACAGGGGCTCTCACCCACCTCGGAAGCCACGTGTCTCCCCTCCACTGGGGATCTGCCGCTGTTACCATGTCACATCAGGAGAGAAAAGTTGCCCATTCTCAGGGCTTTTCCTTGCAAAAGCAGGGATGCAGTTCAGATCTTGGTAGAGGCATCAGCGGGGTGAGAGCCTGTGTGCTGAGGATGGGGAGATGGGGCTGCTGGTTAATTTCCGTGGGCGCCAATGAGGGTGGCAGCGGGGGCTGGGCTGGTTGGCCAGAGGATGCCTGGACCGTCACTAAATGCTCCCGAAAGTCCTGTACTTCTTGCTAGGCTATGCTCACCGGCAAACCCTAGAGTTCCTGAGGGAAAGAAGGAGAGCTTCCAGAGAGACAGAGAAGGAGAGAGGGCAAAGAAAAAACGGAATGAGAAAGATCACAGAGGAGAAACAGGGATGGTCACACAGTTGGCAGGTCGCCTGTCTGTGCTCAGCCGTGGCGAAATGTCAGAAGCCTTCAGGAGGACAGCTGCTGCTGCAGGCAGCAGAACAGGGAGGGCTACAAGGGTCCCAGGTGGGGGAGAGACTGGGGAGCAGGCCCCCAACGCGCTGTGAGCCCTGGTGCTGGGAAGGCCCGGGCTGGTGCCACACCCTGCTGGCGACGGTGTGCCGTGAGGACCTAGAGTCTTCTAGGGCACACTGGTCAGAGAGGAGCCCTCGAGCTCACTGACCAAGAGCGAGGATGTCTTGGCATGGAAGCTTGGCTGGGAAGAGGGTCACGTGGCCGCTTGGTGTGGTGCCAGCCGCAGCCTTTGGACTGTATGTAGGATCTCGGCATTGGCCTGGCTGGCAGGTGTCTGCCCCGAGAATCTGGGTGTGTGGGGCGGGCCCGTGCCTCAAAACAGTCTTGTCCTACGGCCTGCTGGGCGAATCCCACAGCGCAGGAAGAGGACACACGGCTGTGGCCTGGTGCATATGTACGTAATTCCCAGAAGAAAAGTCTGTGCTTATGAAGTCCAACACATTCTCTTGTTTTCTCTCCCGTTTTGTTTTTTTTTTCAACTATCAGTCACCACACGGAAAGTGAAAGACATGATTGTGTATCCCCGTGTTTTCTCATATTCCCGGCTTTACTCCTCACCATAACCCCATGAGCCGGGCAGGGCAGGGCTGGGTCCCCAGGTGACGGGTGACTTGGCCACCCACAGCTGGTCATCGGCAGGGCCGCTGCTCCAAGTCCAGCCCTCCTTCCACCGCCCACCCTTCCAGGCCCTCCCCGAGAATGGGAGGTGTGGGCTGGCTCCGCGGGGGGGTGGGGGGCAGCGGCGCCGTGGGCGTTACTCACTGTCCGTGCAGGAGACCCCGGCGGCGAAGCGCCCCGAGCCATGGGAGCAGTGCACCGGCCCGTGCTTCTGACACTGCTGCAGGGCTAGCTCTGGGCCCGAGCAGCGCACGCCGCTCATCACCACGTCTGCGGCCCCCGGCGTCCCCTGCCAGTACCAGGTGTCCTGAGAAAAGAGCCGCCGGCGCCCCGTCAAGGCTGAGGGGTGCTTTGGAGCCATCCCCTCCGACGCCCGTCTGAGCCCCCACCGTGCTGTGCCCAGCCCCGGCTTGAAAGTCTTCAGTGAGGCGACAGTCCCTGCTACTTTGCACCCCTCCGATATCAGAAGTTTCTCGCATGCATTGAGGCAGGGAGATTCTGCCCCCACTGGCCTTGCCCCCACCCTCTCCCACACGGCAGCCCTCAGCTGTTGAAGAGGACGGTCCTGGTCCCTTGCTGCCCACTCGGGCGGCTGCCCCGTCTCTCCAGCTGTGCTTCCTGTAGCCCGGGGGGTCGGGGGTGCTCAAGATTGGGCCCCGTTTCCTAGGCGCAGTGTGCCCAGCATTGTCCCACCAGCCAGGGCGGGCCCAGCAGAAGACGTTGTGCCATCCCAGCCCCGCCACAGCCTTGCGATTTTCTTTCCCGGATCCCTCTTGAATCTACCCACATCTCCCCCAGGACTGCCTCTCGTCTGGGCCACGCCAGCATCATCTCTCAGCTGGGCTACTGCGATGTCAGGTTTCCTGTATTCCTGTTCCTCGTTGTTGCTCGCTGCCCCACAGTGTGCCAGGCAGCACAGAAGAAATGTTTGAAACATCTGCCCTGCAAACGGAACGGTTTGCCTGCCTCTTCCTCCCTGACTCACACGTCACACCCTTGACAGCCCACTCCGGCCCTGGTCCCTGATTTCCCAACGGGGCCAAGCTTCCTTGGGCCACAGGGCCTCCGCGTGGGCTGTTTATCCCCACCCCACCTTGTCGGGTGAGCTTCGAGTCATCTTTCCTAGAGGCGAAAGTGCTTGCCTGTTGTGTGAATGTTTTGTTAACGACCGCCTTCCTCACTTGGCTAACTGTTTCCCGAGGCGGGAGCTATGTCTTGTTCACCACACTGTCCCCGGCCCCCGGCATGATGTTGGCCCCCAGTTTCACTCAGTAACTAATCACTGAATGAATGAATAAATGAATGAAGAGTTAGCCCTTTTAGCACAGGAAGTTTGGAAGCAAGACGGGGACCTACCTTGATCGCGTGGTTGGCAAAACCCAGGCCGAGCTGTCGGCAGGCCACCATGGCTTCGGTGAGCCCCCAGTGGTCACTGCACACGGCCCCCCAGCGTCGGACTCCGTTCACCTCCACCTGCACCTCCACCACACCCTCCTCGGGGCTGCGCCCACCGGCCAAGCGCACCTGCAGCGGTCAGAGGTGTGTGAGGAGCACGGCGGCCTCCAGAGGGCAGGGCTCAGGACTGCCAGCCTGGAGACGGGTCCTGGCTGGCTCACTGGGCAGCCCTGGGCCCGGCTCTCCCCTTCTCTGGCTTCGTCTCCCTCTCTGTTACTTGAGGACATTTTGCTAATAGTCCCTGCTGTCCCTGCCCACCAGAGCAATCTGACTCAAGGTGCCTGCCCCTGGGCCTCCTGCTCTGGGACTTGTGCTCCTCTTACCTGAAATTCTACCATTAACGATGACTTGCCAATTGCAAAGGGCTTTCGTATCTATCGTTGCATTCACAATAACCCTAGGAGACAATTAACCCCAACTGACAGAAGAGAGAGCCAAGCTCAGAGATATGAGCTACTTGCCCACTGTCCACATGATGCAGGACACTTGAACTTGGGCCATCCCACGCAGCCTCACCAGTGACACTCCCCAGCACCAAGAGCCCTGGGGTCCTCTGCCCTAGCCCCCTTCTTTCTCAGCCTTTCTGGGGACCTGAGAGGGTGTAGTGGGAGAATGCATCCACCGGAAGAGTCCCCGTCACCACGGGACATCTCTGAAGGCCAGAACCTGGCCCTGCGGAAATGTGGGCCAGTCCAGGGGAGAGGGCTTTCCAGACTGGCTCTGAGAACCCCCTCTCCACTGGCTCGATGTGATGTCGTGGGGCTCTCTCAGGGCTTCCCAGCCCCCTAGCCTGAGGCCAGGCCCGAATCCGAGCTCACCTGATTCTGGAAGCCCATGTCAGGGACACTGCACCTGACAGCAGCATCATTCTCATGTTGACAACCATTCTGGGACCCTTCCAGGGAGGGGCAGTCACTGAGGGTCTGCTCATAACCCCTGCAGCGCACCTCACTCAGGTGGATGGGTCCCAAGCCTAGCGGGGAGAGGGAGAGGTGCTGTTTAAGGCTCCACCTCTGTAACCTCACACCTGTGGCTTCCCCCCCATAGCCGGGGAGAACTTTCTGTCCTGGGCCTTGGCACCAGGGCCACCAAGGGATGGAGCAGTGGCACCTCCATGGCCTCCTATCCGCCCCCAGGCCTCCTCACTTACCTTGGCCCAGCTGGGCCCCAAAGAGGGCCTCCCGAGCCGAGCCAAAGCCAAGCTGACGACACACGACGCTGGCAGAGATGAGGTTCCATCCGTGGTCACAGACCGTCCCCCACTGGTGGTTCACGAGCACCTCGACCCGGCCCTCACCCACCTGGGCCCCAGAGCGGAGGCGCACCTTCAGCTCCTGCCGGGAGAAAACTGGCTTCAGGGCAGGCGGAGGGGGAAGCGGCGGGCAAGGTGGAGCCGCCAGGGGAGGGGAGCCTGGGCCAGGCCCCTTCAAGCTGGGCGAGCCCATGCCCGGGAGTTCCAGTCCCACCTCTGACGGCTCATAGCTACTACCTCGAATTCTCCAATAAGCCGTTCTTCTCAAGCGCCCTTTCCTCGTGACAAAGACCCACCACACGAGCCACAGTGGTAACAAGGGAGCCTCAGGAGCTGGGATTCGTGGCCTTCACAACCTTCTGGCTGCCCTCTAGGGGGGTCCCTTCCTCTCGTCCAGCCCCGGCTCCTTCCTTGTCCTTGGGGGCTGAACTAGATCAGTGTTCCCAAAGGGATCCGTGAAATGATTTCAGAGCTGCACGGGGACATGGTATGAATTAAGCTGACTCACACAGTGGGGAAGTGATTTCCGTGTTAAATCTTCTCCAGTCCTTCCTATTTCCTGGAGGACGCTATCCCACTGCCGGGCTGCCGTGTCGGGAACAGCTCACCAGCACTCGCTGTGGCTTTTTATAACAGAGGGCCGGGCTTAGGTTCAGTACCTTCGGCCTCAACCGGGTGTTAGCTACGACGTAATTACTGTTTTTATTGTTACCTTCTATTCGTGGCCAGTGATGTCAGCTTTCCATTTATGGTCGGGTTATAAACGGTTCCTTTTACATAAATTCCCAGTTTCTACCATGCTACGCTTCGCGCTCCTCCTCCCAGTCTGCACCAAGGCCTCCTCGATAGGGGCGATTGGTCCCTCCGCTCCTGCCTGTCCCAGAGAGCCCCTCGCTGCCCGTGCCTCCCACCCGCTCCTGCTGACACCTGGCCGGACCCACCTCTGCCCCGGACTCCTTGTGCCCGGGCTTTGCCTTTGCAGGGCGGAAGCGGGGCCCCGCCACACAGCTGACCACAGCGTGCATGCCGCCCGGGCAGGCCGGCTGCAGCTTGCCCCGAGCTGGTGCTACCTGCACCTGGCAGTTGGCCATGTGGGGCTCTGTCCCCAGACAGTTGACCCGGTGGATCCAGAAGGAATTCTTCTGTGTCAGGCTCTTCAGCCTGGAAGACAAGGAAGACTGAAGGTGGGGAGGGGTTGAGGGAGCTCGGGAGTCAGGGAGGCCGAGGCACTGGGGAGGAGAGGGACGTGCCCTCCCCCTTCGTGCCATGCCCCTCTGCACCCTCCCCTCAGGATGCAGCTCCTCACCTAGATTTGGGGTCCTTCATCTTCAAATTCCAGACTTTCCTAGGTGAGAGAAAACAGGTGGTGGGTGGAGGGAGTGCCGAATGCCCTCCGTCCCCTGGCTCCTCATGGCTGTCCTTGAGTTTGCACGGGGATTCTGTCTGTAAACTCGGTTGCATTATTTTAATACTGAGCCTCACAGCAGCCCTCGCAACGTGATCTGCTCGCAGACACCGATGATCTCCATGTCACAGGGAGAAGAGCGGGGCCCAGCAAGGTACCTCCTCGACTAGTCCCAAACTGGGGTCTCTTCTGTACTGGATGCCCCTGAGTGGGCAGCCCCCAGCTCGCCCTCTCCCCATGCAGACGGAGGGGAGCCTCTAGGGAGTGCCCTGAGAAAAGGGACCCAGGGGAAAGGTCCTCCGGGGGCAGGTGCAAGTTGAAGGCCTTGATGGTAGGGGCTGCCCTCCCAGAGGCTGTAATCAGGGCTGCCCTCCTCAGGGGTGGTGGGCGAGTCAGCCAGGCCCAGAGGTGCAATTACCAGGCCGTGGGGAGTCAGGGGCCTGCATCCCAGTTGTCCCCAGGGATGGAGCCACGTGGCTGGTCTTCGGGAGCAGGCCCATCTAAGTCAGAGCCACTAAACTGCTTGGGGGTGGGCAGGGGGAGACCACTCAGACGGAGTGTGGGGGACGTCTCCCTTGATGAGAAACACACAGTGTTCACCAGCACCGAGCAGGTGCCATTTAGAGGCTGATGCAATCTTGTGATGGTTCGGTCACATTTTCGACAGAAGATTTTTATGTCTCCTCTCCCAAGTGCTGCCCCACCCCATGCCTCGCTCACACACAGTCAAAGCCTGGCTCGGATCAGAGTGGAGGAAGTTCCCTGCTGACTGGCTGATCGAGGCCCGGGGGCCCTACGGACGGCCCACGGGGCGTTACTGGCAGAGCTAAGACTGGAACCCAGGTGGTCTCTCCTGTGGGCCCTGCCAGAAACATCTTCAGTCAAGTCCAGTTCTTTAATCAGGGGCACGGCTTTGCATTCAGTTGTTTTCAGCTCTTTCCATACGACTAGCAGGGCGTTTCTTTTCTGTTTCTAGGTATTTCCCAGGGTCTCCCAAGTTCATCCTCACTCTCCTCGTTATTATTCTGAGAGCCCCGCAACTCGCAACTCGGGAGGTCCGCAGGGCTCGTTTCCCTCCCAGTCCCACGCCCATCTCACTACACTCTGCAAGGCCCCGCATGTCACGCGCGCACACACACACGCATCCATGTCTGTCTCACACACAGGAGAACACGTATATACTTGCACAGGTGTGCACACAATCAGCCACCGCCCCCCAACCCCACGCCCCCCACGGCCCTCCGCCCACCTGTCCTTCCTACCTGTAGTAGAGGCTGTTGACAGGTGCCTCGCTGGGGAAGCCCAGCATCCCACACACCACCTTGCTGTTGTTCCTGGTCCAGTCCTGGTCACACACCTGCCGCCAGTGGCCCTCGTACTTCACCTCCACCGCTCCCTCGGTCACCAGGCTGTGCCGCTTGGCGCTGGCGAGGATAGGCTTGAGCCGCACCTCCTCCAGCCGCCGGCCCTGCAGGGTGCATGGTCACCACGGGCCCCAGGGCTCCTGCCCTCGCTGAGCCCGCTGCAGGTCTTCACATGGGCGAGCCAGGCCTCAGAGCATTTAAAGGTCACCCCCCAATACCCGCGGGCCTCCCTGGACAGGAAACAGAGGCCCAGAGACTAGGGCTCTTGCCAAAGCCACACAGTGAGCACGAGGCAGAGCCTTGGTCTGTCTGTGCTCCTCTCTCAACTCCAGAGAGAACCAGGCAGGTCTGTGCCCTCCCTGGGATCAGGCTCGGGGGCTTTGGAGTTTGGGAGCCTTCCGCTGGGCGCAGAGGGACCTTCTCTATGCCACCTGGGGAGAGCTGAGGATGGGCACAGACCAGCTGCTTGAGACTACCAGCAGGGTCATTGGCCCAGGGGACCTTAGGTCTGGGGTGACTTAGACCATGAAGACCACCGCACCCTGGTATGCTGCATTTGTGGGCCGTGGCTAGCTGTCCTCAGGCTGGGGTTGCCCAGCAGTGGAAGGTAAGGGCCAGGATCTGCCCTGCCTGCTCCTGTTGTTTGGCTTGGGCTGTTTTTAGCTCGAGGTTGTTTGTGCCGGGAAGAGGCAGCAATTGTGGCTGGCCTTGTGGGTGAGGCAGCCCCGCACCCCCTCCTGCCTCTCATGGGGAGCAGCTTCAGCGATCCCCAGCAGGCCCAGCTTGGCCCCCCCAGCCTGCCCTGCTACAAGCTGGGCCTCTGTCCATGCACCTGTTCCAGGCCACCAACAGGAGGTGGGGCCCTGGGGGACGTTTCTCAGCCCAGTCCGCTCCCTTTCTCTTCCCTCTTCTTCCAGGCTCATCACCCAGGAGGCTCTCTGACCCGTGACTCAACCCTTGGCTCAGGCCAGGGCCTGAACAGCCTCCTTACCTGGGGCCCAAGGGCATTGGAGACCCTCTCAGAAAGATAGCCGCGCTGGCGCTGGGGATGGCACACCACCCCGATGTCCTCTGAGTGGCTGCAGTCACTGACACCCCAGCCATTGGACGTGCACTGGTCCAGGGAGCTCTCTGTGCCCATACAGTGCACATTGTCCAGCCAGATGGGTCCTGAGGGCAGGGGAAGGGTGATGCTTAGGGACAGAGAGGCATTCATGGGCTGTGCCTCCTTCCTAGGACCCCACAGTTATCAACTGTCTTCTTCCAGAGCCTGAGTAGAAAGGAGGGGTGGGGGAGAGGAGTCAGTCCTCCTGGGATCTTGGTATCTATAAACCTACCTACTGCCAGGAGGAGGTAGAATCTGTTTTTGGAAAATGCCAGGTGGGTCTAGTAATTAGATCTACCTGTCCACCCATCCACCCATCCATCCATCCATTCACTCAACATCCATCCATCCATCCATCCATCCATTCACTCAACATCCATCCATCCATCCATCCATTCACTCAACATCCATCCATCCATCCATCCATTCACTCAACATCCATCCATCCATCCATCCATTCACTCAACATCCATCCATCCATCCATCCATCCATTCACTCAACATCCATCCATCCATCCATCCATCCATCCATCCATCCACTCAACACTTGCTGAGCACCCACTGCGTGCCAGTCACTCTGTAAGAGTGGACAGGGGTGGTGGCGGCGGCGGCAGCCTCACTGCAGGCAAGAATGGGAGGGTCAGCGCAAGGGGCGCTTGTAGCTGGGGCACTCAGGAAATGCCTCACGGAGGAGGTCAGTTGAGCTGGGTATTAAAGGGTGGGCAGGAGTCTGTGGAAGCCTCAGGGAGCCCAGTGTCTGAGAGAAACCCACCATCATCCTGCTGGGTAGCACCAGGCACTCACCCTCCCCTTGGCCATACTTGGCACTGTGGGCCCAGGTCAGGGCAGTTTCAAAGCCCAGTTGGCGGCAGGCCACGGTGGCCTCCCGGAGAGCGAAGTCATCATCACACACGGTACCCCACTGGCCCTGGTACAGCACCTCCAGGCGGCCCTCCTCTGGCCTGCTCCCTGGGCCCACCAGCCGTAGCTTCACGGGGCTCAGTGACTGTAGCCTGCAAGGAGGGGCCTGCAGCAGCAGCAGAAGCAGGGAGAGGGCAGCTGGTAGGGACCACATCGTGCTGACTTCAAGGGCAGCTGGGGCCCAGGCACCTGGGAAGGAGCAAACATGATGTAGATCACCATCTCTACCCCTGACCTCGGCCTCTTCTGCTGAAGGGACAAAAGATGGCAGGGCCCCTCCACATGTGTGCGTGCTATGGGCTTGTGTGTTTGGTGGCATTGATTGAGTCTGGCCTCTGAGATTGGTCAACTGGGTTTAAACCCACCATTCATTGTTCATGGGACCTTGAGGAAGTTTAAGTTTGACCTGAGTCTCAATTTCCTCCTCTGTAAAGTGGAGGAATCCTTGTCTCAGTGTTGTTAGTGTTAAATAAAACACTGTATTATAAAGTGCTCAGCGCAGGCTACCACACAGCACTCAGTAAATAGCTCATCTTGATATAGTCCTGTATGTAGGTAGAGGGGGTAGCCTAGCCTCTGAGTGATAGGAGAGCCCCCAGGGTGCCCTCAGGTCCAGAAAAACTACCCCAGGGGCATCGCTCTTGCCTTTCTTTAGATGTCCCTGGCCACCCTCCCCATAGGAGGCACATGGAACGCTGGGAGTGAAAAAAGTCATTTGAGGGGAGTCTAGGCCTCCACCCCTCATTTGCTGTGTGGCTTGGGCAAGTCTCTTAAACTCTCTAGATCCTAACTCCTTATTTCTAAAGTGAGGAAATTGAACCAAAAATGGTCTAATATCTCCTCCAGCTCAGATAGTCTATGCTATCTTCAAGCTCGGAGTCCATCTAGGCCCGTGATTCAACAAACATGTTTGGAAT
This sequence comes from Leptonychotes weddellii, assembly GCF_054177405.1. Classification (NCBI taxonomy): domain Eukaryota; kingdom Metazoa; phylum Chordata; class Mammalia; order Carnivora; family Phocidae; genus Leptonychotes; species Leptonychotes weddellii. The sequence continues at coordinate 27,130,931 of NC_138374.1, read as the reverse complement.
ACTTGCCTCCTGCCAACTATTAGGCCAGGTGCCAAGCCACGGAAGTGAGGACACCAAACACTAGGCCCTGCTCTCCTGAAGCTCTGAGAAGCACTACTTAAGCTGGGCCTTGCTGGGTGGGCAAAGGGGTATTCCATGGAGAGAGGACGGGGTGGGTAAAGGAGGCAAGAGGCGAGTCTGTGCAGGGGCAGAAAGTATCCTCTCTTTCCCCTGTACCGCAGTGGAGGAGGATGAGGGGGGGCGAAAGTGGAGGCACGGGCTGGGGCCAGATAATTGGGGCCTTGTGCACCTGCGGAGGGTTTGCTCTTCATCCTGTAGGAGGCTAGGGGCCATGGGAGGGTTTTAGGCAGTGAGCACACACCAGAGAGAGGGCTCCTGTCTCCAGGAGGCTGTCATCAGCTGCTCTTTGGGTCCTTAGAGGGGGATGAAGTTAAGGGCTGGTGTTCTCCCCCTCACACCTTAGCAGCCTTGGTCTTGGAACAGGGTGGGGGAGAAGCATGGGGGGGAGAGGTCATGCTGGTGAGGGCTGCCAGAGGGTCTGCAGCCCCCAGTGCTGAAGGTCCTCCACTGCCTGGCTCTGCAGCCAGTGAGGAGCTGAGATCGGCCTGGAACACGATGGAGAAAGTTGGGTCCTGACTTCCTGTTCCATGCTGGAGTCTTAAGAGAGCTCGTTCTGGGGAGACCCCATCTTCCATGGCCACTGCTGCCCCCGGGGGACTGTGTAGCTGGTCAGTCTCAGTAGGGAGGATCTCCCAGGGCCCCCTTTCCCACAGATGGTACCTGGCTGGGAATCAGTCCTATTCCTTCCTGCACACAGCCCCACCCCCTCTGGCCACCAATCCTCCGGCTTTGGTGGGCCCAGGGCTGGCTGGAGGGGCTCCTAGACGGACACTAGATGGGCTCAGGACTGATGCTCCACGGGGGTGGCGACTCTGTGTCGTGCCCCCAGTGCCCAGAAGAGTGCCAGGAAGGTCCGTAGGTGGCCCCAGGAAATAGCGGCGGTTGCACGGCGGCGAGAGGCATTGCAACGTGCTTAAGGGTCCAGACTGGGAGTCAGACTGCCTGAGTTCTCACTCCACTTCCAACACTGAGTGTCTGGGTAGTCTTGGGCAGGTGATTTCATAGCTCAGTGCCACAGTTTCGCCTCTGTGAAACGGGGATACTAAATAGCACCGGCCTCATAGGATTCTTGTGAAGCTTCGATGAACGGATGCACGCTGAACCCTGAGAGTTCAGCTCTCCCTGACAGTTAACTCTCATGACAGCAGCTTAACAGCCACTATGGAGCCCCTGGGCTGGGGTGGCCCAGCCCCTCTTGGATAAAGAAGGAATGGAGGCCATATCTGAACTCAAGAGCAAGTCCCCGGTACCCTTCTTTGCGACAGCCTCCGGATTTGCCTCCTTTCCCTCTGAGCCCAGGTTCTCCGGGTTCCCCGCCCTGGGGCCGGGTGTTGCGGGCCGAAGTCTCTTCCCACCGTGATCCCTCCTGCACTTCCTTTCCAGACTTAAACACTGTTTTCTTTCTGTGACTCTCCGCTCTGAAACCTGTGGGGGCTCCTGACTGGCTGTCACCAGGAGCGGCGTGTGCTCTGCTGCTTGGGGCGTGCCGTTCCCTCCTCTCTGCCCCGCTAAGGACGAGGTGGACTGCTAGGGACTGAGGCAAACTGAAGTCACCATGGGTAGGGACCATCCCCAGGTGACAAGGGAGAAAGGATTGGGTTCAGGGCCCTCCAGCTGCTAGGACCCAGTGGTCACATTGAGTCTGACTTGAGAGATGACCCCGCCCCCCACCCTGGCCCCCATCCCCCAGGAGTCAGGAGGCTCCTTGCTCTGCCACCAAATCGTTATGTGACTTGAGTCAGGGGCTTTCCTCTCTCTGAGACTCAGGTGCAACAGCTATAAAATGAGGGGGTGGCACTAGGGGTCCTGCTCTCTATGACAGCTGTGATGGGCCCTGGGGTGGGCTGATGTCCCACAGCACCCTGGAGGTCTCATTGGAGGCTGTGCATAGTCCCGGGCCTGCCTGGAGGCTGGGGTGGCCTTCTGTGCAGGACCCTGGGATCTGGGTGAGGGCAGCTCCCTCCCATGAGAGCTGCCTGGGGAGGGGGGGGTGGCAGCAGGAACTGAGAGTCAGAAGTGGGGGCAGGGCCCCTCTTCCCAGCCTGCCTGCCACTGCAGGGCCCACTGTAGCTTCTGCTCACCCCAAACTTGCCTTCTCGCCATTCCCCAAACATATCCATCCATTCTCTGCTTCCACATCCCGACCTCTTCTCTCACTGCTGCATCTACTTGGAGTACCCTTTCCCTCTATGTCAGATTGGCAAATCCCTACAGATCTTCCAACACCCAGCTTACATGCTCCCCCCTCCACTAAGCCCTCCCAGCCGCCCCCCACCCTCAGCACTCCCAGTTTGCTCGCTGTCTCCACACCCAGCCTCCACAGCATCTCCCCAAAACTATTCTGCCAGTGCCCAGCACGGGGAAGACCACCCGGCTGAGAAGCCTCCCTTAGAGAAGGAAACAGCTTCAAAAGTGGCAGTTCTCTTCACAAGCGGGGAGAAGGGGACAGGGTAGGGAAAGAAAGGTGGGGGAGTAGTTAATAATTCATTATTATAATACATTTAAAACTATTTATGGAGTACTTATCTCTACTTTATAGGTGAGAAGCTGAGGTCCAGAGAAGCTAAATAACTTGCCCAGCCAGGATTCAAAGCCAGGTAGCCTGGTTCCAGAAGCCAGGCTCTCAGCCATGGGGGAGCCAGACGCTGGAGGAGGAAGGTAGGAGGAAGGGAGGCAGGGGGATGAATGAAATTCCACCCTGCAGCTGGCTGATAGATGACCCGGCCGTGGTGTGAGGGCACTGGGGTTGGTGCCAACACTGAGTGCAACCGAGTGACAGATCCAGGATCCTGCCAGCTTGACGCAGAGAGGCACCTGCTCAGGTGCTACCAGGGGATTCTGGCACCTGGCCTGACCTGGCCCCCCTAGAGAGGGCTGGAAATGCCCAAGGATATTCGGGAGAGAACATGGTAGGTGGGGGGTGCTGCCCTAGTGGGTATCAGCCTCTGGATCACTTGAAGAAGCCCCTTCTCTCTAGCTCTTTGGGGGATGGGGTCCCTCCCTGGGACCACTAATTATGGTGACCTGAAGTAGTGCCAGCAAATGGCTTTGAGCTCTACCTGGCCAAGAAACACTGAGGTTGAAGCCCTCTGCCCACCCTCGGTCCTCTGCCTCCCCACTCCCCAGCATAATCGGTTCTGATTTATTGAATTGGAGAGCCTGGTTCCACCCTGCCTCTCTGTCCCCCAAGTCACAAGAGTGACATCTGAACCCACCTTGCCCCTTCCCTTGCTTCTCCCTCGGTGAGGGCAGAGAAGTGGTTACACACAGGGTGTTCACAAACAAGACACGCAGGCACCCCGGGCGGGCTTTGGGCCAAGCTCCCTAATTTGGTCACTTCCACTGGAAGCAGGTTGGTGAGCGACTAGGAGGCTAGGCCATCTGTCCATGGGACCCCCATCCTTCCCAGCCCCCAGCCTTCAGGAGCCTTCAGAGGCTGGCTGCCCCACAGAGAGCCAGAGTGGGACAGACAGACAGGACAGCGAGAGACAGACCCGTGGCCAGGGGCCAGGCGGGGGCTCACCAGCTGGAGCACGGACGGTACGGTCGGGCAGGGGCCGGACGCTGCGGCCGAGCAGCGCTGACGGGCCTCCCGGGGCACCCTGGGGCCCTTTTATCCGGCTGCGTCCCGCGCGGGCGCCCCCCGTCCCGCCGCCCCGCCGCCCCGCCGCCCGCGGAGGAGGCCCCGCAGGCCCCGCCCCCGGGCGGACCCGGTCGAGGCGGGCGCCCAGCCCGGCCCGGCCCGCTCGGCCCCTCCGCCCTGAGCCCCGGCCCGGGAGCGCGCGTCCACCCGCCTTCCGGCCCTGCCCGGGAAGTCCTGGGGTCGCGAGGTGCGGGGGCGGCGGGGGGCCGGCAGGGGTCAGCTGGTTCCCGAGGAGGAAACTGGCGCTGCAGCGGGAGGGACTGTGGGAGGATCGGAGTCCCCGTGAGAGGCGGCGGCGCGGCGCCAGCGGGCTGCGTTTGCCTGGGGTGCCTGTGGCCTCGGGAGTCCCTGTCCCACGCGCAGTGTCCTTCTCTGCGAAACCGGGTGACCTGCCCACCCCCGAGAGTACCCCCCCCTCTCCACCCCCCCGCCATTCAGTGAGGCCCAGAGCGCAGTATCCTTCCCACGGGACCCCCTCACTATCATAGGGGCCACCAGACTGACTCCCTTGGGGGCAGGGGCGGCGACGGGAGAGTGGGGGCTCAGTTCAAATGAGGTCGGGAGGGTGTGGTGCAGGTGTGCTCTCTTTGGAGTAACAGGCGGCCCTCGCCATGGCCCTGGTCCCTGAAATGTATTGAGTACTTGTGAGCGGGAGGTCTCTGGTCTGCCCATTGCACAGTTGGGAACATTGAGCCCCAAGAGATAGGGCTGACTTGCTTCCCCCAGTAATAAACAGTAAATGGAAGAACTTAAGTCCTTCTCTACAACTTACACAGTTGAAAGAGGCTGTCCTGGACCTTGACAGGCCCATGGGGGGAGGGTATGTGTAGAGGGTGGGTTGGGGGTGGGGGAATATGGAATAAAACAAAAGTAGAAAAGGCTGAAAGAGGGGAGGCCCAATCAGCTTAGCTGAATTCCTAGGCGCAGGAATCCCAGCCCCTCTCCTCCAAATTCTTTCCCATAATCCTGGTCCTTCCAGGTGCCTCAGTGTCCCCCATCTGTAAAATGGGCAGAGAATTCCAGCCTCCCAACTTCCTCCCTAGGTCCAGATCAGCACAGCCTGGTTCCCCTACTTCCCCAACCTTGCCTGAGTGTCCTTCCAAAGGCTCACTCATTCAGCAAATCTTTATTGATTTTCTCCTCCTTGCTAGACAGGATGCTGGAGTTCTAGACACTGCGGGGGTGGGAGGGGGCCTTTCCAGTCTGGTTGTGGAGGCAGACGTGTAAGCAAAGACCACCCCAAGGCACAAGGCAGAATGTGATAAGGGCTAGGATGGCAAGGTGGACCTTTCTGACCCCTGGGGGACAGCCAGGTCACACTGACCCGGCTGCTGGAGGACTACTGTCCGCCCTGGCCACTCATGTCCCAGATGTCCCTCCAGTGCCCCCGCCCCGCCCCAACAGGGTCCAGAGCATTCCCGGCGTGAATCAACAGGAAAGAATGCTCCCAGCCTTGGGTCAGCGGCAGCAGCCCAGCCCCACCCATGGGGACAGTGAGGCAGCTGTGGGCTGGGGTGCCAGGTATGCCTCGGCCCCCTCCCCATGCCCAGCCACTTCTCATGCTGAGCCAGGAACAACACGGAGGACTCCGCCTGCTGCCAATCACACACCCAGGCCTGACTGCGCAGAACTAAAAATACCCTGGAGGCTGGCCCCAGCTAGAGCCCAGGGAATGAATGGATGTGTTGCCCCCAAGTCCGTTGACCTACAAGACACTGGGCAGGGGCTGAGGCTAGGGAGCAGTGGAAGGAGAAATCTCCCAGGGGGGTTACGGTGAGGCTCTCTTATTGAAATTGAGGGGCTTGGATCCCAGGCCCAGCCCTATGGCTTACTAGTGGTGAGATTTTCTCCGCTGAGTGGCCGTCTCCTCACTCTTAAATTCGATTGTTGTGGGGGTCAAATGGGACAATTCAGTTCATCTCAATAAGCTTTGACTTGAAGGAGACTGCCTGCTTCCTCCTTCGTGCCTGACTGTGTTCACAGCCGCAGCCAAGGACCTCTTGATACACAGGTCTGTGTCTGCCTCGACTCTGGGGAGACTCTGGAACTTCTCATTTATCTCTAAACCCAGATTCCATCACAGGGCTTGGTGCATGGCAAGTGCTCAGTGTGTGCTGCAGATGGAGTAAATGGGCCCGCTTCGTGCTGGTGCTTGAGCTAGAGCCGGGTGGTGTTGGGAGGACACAAACAAGCCAGATGTGATCCCTGTCCTCAAGGAATTTGCAGGGTGGTGGGGGAGACAGACTCACAATCAGCCAAGGGATGAGGCATTGTCAGCATCATCCTAACGGCGAGCAGGTGCGGTGCGGTTGCTCTATGTATCATCTCATTTAATTCTCTTAAAATCCCTGTGGACAACCCTTTCATCACCCTCCTTTACAGATGATGAAACTGGGGCACAGAGAGGTTAAGGGATTTGGCCAGAATCACACACCCATTATCTGCAGAGAGTAGCAAGTGGTGAACTGCTGCAGAAGCACAGTTAGCTCTGGGCTCTGGGCTCCGGGTATGGTGGGCAGAGGGTGGGGAAGGGGGATAGGGGGGAGAATGAGGATTGAAGGCTTCATGGAGGATGGATAAACCTGCTTGCTGCTACGATAACGCCTCATCTGTTGGCTGCTTGGGGGTCTGTCTCTCCCACCACTCTGCAAATTCACTAAGTGGAGAGATGGGAAAGTGGGGTGGTCATGAATAAAGCCTTGGAAGCCATGGAGCCCTGGGCAGGTGTCAGCAGCTATCCCATGTGTCCTCCCCCAGGCCCCCAGGGCCCAGGGCATAAGCATCACCATCTGACCCCCCCACCAGGGTGAGGAGCTGAGAGGTTGAGAAGTAGCTGAGTCTCTTCCCCATGAGGTGTTCCTCAAACCCGCCCAAATCAGGGCCTGTGCTTTCCTTCCAAATGGGAAGGCCGAGATCTGCAGAAAGCCGTGTCCTGGGATGTTGCCAGCAACTCCCCGCCCTGGGGTGGGGTGGGGGCTGGCTGGAGTACCCAGTGCCATGGCTGCTGGGCAAGCTTTCCTCCTCCGCGGCCGTCAAGGCTCATTCTGGCCCCACCTCCTTGGAGACTCGTTATGGAGGAAACTGTGCAGTTAGGAATCAGGGGGCCCAGCCCCGGGTACAGGCTCCTGCATCCATTTGTCCTGCCTTTGTACCCCTGCCCTCTGACATCCAACGGCCAAACTGCTCTCCTCTCTTCCCGCATCTTGGCTGTCCCTGACTTCAGTGAATCCTGAGCAGGTTGATCTTGTCATGCCTTAGCTCAAGAATCCTCAGTGGCTCACTGTTGCCCATAGGATATGGAGAATCCACTGCTGTTCCTCCCATTCCCTGTCCTTCTTCCCTCTTCTGACTTCATTTCTTATATTCTCCCTGTCCTTTAGGCCTCAGTCTGATCCCAGCTCCTCTATGAATTCTCCCACAAAAGCTTACATGAATGCTCTCAAAGTACCAGGTCCTGGAGGAGTCACGGAGCTGAAGCAGACACTCTTCTGTCCTCAGTTGTGCACCAGCCTGGTGGGAACTGACTCACAGATGTGGCGGCGATGGACAGTAGGCCGGGGTGACAGAAGGCAGGACACAGGGAGGGGAACTGACCATTTTGACACAGGACCTTTTGCTAGGAGCTGTTAAACCAGGCGCAGGGCTTTTGTTCCAAGGGGAGGGGGGGAGCTGAGGGGATTTTGAGAAGTCTCAGGGGGTGGGGAGGTGAGGAGGAGGATTAGCAGGGGTGGGCTGCCGGGGGAGAGGCTAGCTGGGAGGTGCTTCCTGGGGAGAGAGAGAGATGCGCTGGCCGCAGGAGGGAGAGGACGTTTGGGGGAAGACAGAGCTGCTTAAAGAGAAATTTTAGGAAGTTTTGCTTTGTGATCTGCCATGTCACTGTCCCCCTTGTTCCTCTGAAAGCTTCGGAAAAAATTGCCATTACTTGATAACATTTGGGGTTGGACAGGCCCACCTCAACATGGGCAGGGCCTGGGCACGAGCCAAAGAGGGTCTCATATCGTATGTCTAGGAGTTAAAAATCAAACTGACTCATTGTTAAATAAAGCATGGTCTATCTTCCTGCCTTGACAAATAATACCTTTGGAAAGACTTGGCAGGTCAGATTTGAATCCAGAGCTTTCTACTCCTTAGAGTTGTGTGTGAAATATGGTATTATGGGAAGCATCCACCCCTGTCCCCGAGCCCCAGTGTGGCACACCTCCTTCCTCTCCCGCCCTCTGCCCCATCCCACACAGCAAGGGACCTCCTGCTGACCTTCTGCACACAGGAGGCTCTGTCCAGACCCACACAGCAGCTGCCCTTGGCTGCCCCGGGCCTGTGCGCACAGCCTGGAGGTGCAGTCTGCACTCAGGAGGAAGGGCTGGAAGCAGGCTTGGCTTCTTGGGCCCCAGGAACTCCTTGAGCTCAGATGTGGAAGTGGGATGGGGGCTCCAGTGGGCACATCCCCTTGGCCCTGTGAACTCTGTGCCCTGCGGAGACGGGTGCAGATGGACAAGGGCTGCGGGGATGCCCTCCGATGCATGGAGGGCAAGAGCAGGGGGCGGTTGCTCAGGGCTGAGGACGGCTATGTGCGTGGGGTGGGGGGCCAGGAGGTGCCACATGGAGATGGCAGTGTGGCTTAGAGGTGGGCCCTGGGGGTGGAGGTGGGGTGCCTAGTCACTCGTGGGGTGTTTAGAGAGCTGTGGGCCAGGCCGCCCCAGAGCCAGGTGCGGCCTCACCTCACCTCGGCAGGTGGGGGGCACTGAAGCTTTCTGAGGAGGGGCAAGGGGTGAGGGTGGGTTTGATTAGAGCCGGCTGTAGGAATCTTAATCTTCACTGGTGCTTTCTTGAGCTGGTATTTAACTCTTCACAGATTCATACCTTTGGTGGGGGGTGGGGGTAGGGGGCTGGGAAGGGGTGCTCTGGGCGGGGGACAGAGAGGATCATAATAACGCACAAGCTGCTGAAAGGCAGAGAACCTGACTTAGGCTCCCCCCGTTTCCACCTCGGCCCTTGGGATCCCCAGCTCAAAGGCCCTGACTTCCCACAGATGTTTGGGCATCCAATTTGATTTGATACCAATAGCTTCACACGCACCTCTGCCCCCAGCCTGTTTCGGCCCCGCTCCCCCAGATACAGGCTCGCCCCGCTCCCCCAGATACAGGCTCGCACCTCATTACCCCACTTCTCATATTGAAGTCCTCGCCTGAGGGGGGTCATCAACCAGCATCCTCCCCATCATCAGCTCCCCACTCCCTCCAGGGCCTCCCGTCCCTCTTCACCCCCTCTCGTTCGTTCTCTCCCCACCTCCTGCTCTCAGCACATGTCCTAGCTCTTCTCTAGTTCCCTTGAGAATCTCTCCCCTCCCATTTTCTCTCTTTTCCCCTCCAGTGCCACCTGCGAACCCCCACTTTCCCTGTCCCAGCAGCTAACTCTGGTGGGGCCGGGTCGCACTTCTATTCAGGTAAATTAAAGTCATAAGTTCTGGGTGAAATGAGACGGGATGAAGACTCAGTGCCACAGCCCCGAAGCCTCCGAGGCCCCTTCAGAAGCTCCCAGAAGTCTGTGCTGACCTTCTCACCCGCCTGTAATTGAACACCTTTGTCCTCAGGCAATACCAGACAAGTTAAATTAAAAAACATTTCTTATTCCAAGCTGCTTTCCTGGATTTTTCCGGTAACTGCACTGCTTCTCCCAGTTTCTTGTGGCACATGAGGGTAGTAGGCTTCAATGGGCTAGCCTGGGGACCTCGAAGCCTGTGCATCTCCCCTAGCCAGGGGGTCCCGCCTCTTCTTAGCCTCCTGGGGAAGATCGTTGACCAATTTGGGGGCAGAGCCAGACTGAAGACCTGTGTTAGGAGCCACTCTTAGCCCCGGATCAACCGTTTGTGAATTGTCTCTGGGATTCATTGAGGCAGTGAGTTCAGGAGCAGAGCTATTGATTTAAGAGAGATACACGTGACCTAAACACAGTCTTGTATTCTCTTGCATCTGAGTTTGTTGATCTAGAACTTTGCAAATATTTTCAAGGTTCTTTGTGAGGAATTTGTTCTCTGGATCTGGCTAGAATGTAAGATCGGTCAAGGCTGGGACTGACAGACCCCAAAGGGTTAATTTTCCTGTAACCAAGGCTCAGCTTCCAGGAACCAGGAGGTGGCAGCAAGGAACTGTCTTGGTGGAGAATTCCCCTGACCTGGCCTGCCAGGGAGGGTGGGGGTGGGAACCTGCCAGGACAGAGGTCAAGGGAAGTCCCTGGATGAAGCAGGAGCTGAGCCAAAGACCAGGGCCAGAGTCCTGGAGGTGAGGTGAGGTGAGGAACCATTGGCATTAAAGGCCACCCCAGGAGTGAGGATGGGGGGTGCAGGGGAGAAAGAAAAGCCCCACCAGAAGGCAGGGCTGATCGATGGGCCTATTCAGACAACAGCAGACAGAACAAGAGGCCAGCCTGGAAATGTCCCACTTCAGCCCAGCATTTCTTGGACCGTGGTCCTAGACCAGCAGCATCAGCATCCGCTGGAAGCCTGTTAGAAATGCCAGTTATCAGGCGTCACCTCAGACCAGAAACTCTGGGGATGGGGCCTAACACCTGTGTTTCAACATGTCCTCCAGATAATTCTAATGCCTGCTAACATTTGAGAACCCCTTCTCTAGACGATACTGTTGGAAAATGTTTGCGTTGACAAAGTCTAGAGGCCTGTGGATGCCTTTTTCCTTACAGTCCCAGACATGCCTGGTGGGCTCAACCCTCTGGGGATCCTCTTGTGTTATGAGGAGCCTCCTCCACATATGATGAGCTGAGTTTTGGGGGGATCACAGTCTTTGACATCCCAGTTATTCCCAAATGGATTTTCAATCCCTTCCTGCCATATTTTCTGTCCTATGTAGAGCTCTACAAGGACCTCCATGTCCCTAAGGAGAGCATTGTTGGGGTGGTGGTGGAAGGGTTCCTCACTATTGTTCTCAGGGGCCCTACCCCATGCTGGGCCAGGGGTAGGAGGTCAGGCCAACATCGAGATTCTGGCAGGATCTTCCTGCATGACAGAAATTTCACCATCTATTCAATACCACAAGATCTATGCCATTGTGAACATCAGCCTGAAGTCTGAGATCTTCCAGGAGACCAGTTGGTCAACCGGCTCCGGGCAGGCAAAAGGGACCCAGAGCTGATTCCAGAGACCCTCTCCTTCTTCCTGGAGCTGGTCCTGGCTTTCATAATTCACAGTACATCTTGAGTTGCAGGGATAATTTTTCATCCTGGACCATTCTGGACACACCAGCGGCTCAAGAAGAGTTAAACAGCTACAAGGTTGTTAATTTGTTCACAAAGGAAACGGCCCAGAAAGGACAAGAAAAGCTTCATTTCCTAGCCATTAACTGAAAACCACTTTTCTTAGGACAGCTTGACCTCTAAAGTGTGACTGAACTAGCCAGAAAAAAAATGTAGATAAACCATGTCTCCTTTTAGCATTGAGTGCTAGTAAACAAAGCGGGAGAGAAGGAATTCCACCAAGATATCAGCAGAAACTTAATTTCTTAGGGGAAATAATTTCCTCTCCTCATTAGCAATTAATGAGCATAAGCTCCTGCCCACCAGCACTCTGAATTACTGTTGCTGCGGTGAGGTGGTGTGAAGATGCAGTGCCTTGTGCCTTTGGCAGGGATTTGTAAACCCGAGCTAATAGGTGAATGCGTCTCATTCAAGGGGGGGTGTTATCTTGTACTTAATATCGGGCAGGGATCCGTCATATTTGTACAGAGAACACTTTGCTATGCTTGGTGAGGATGCAAAGAGATAAAGACCCAGTGCCTACCCTCAAGGTAAGTCACATAATTCATGAATTATATTTATATCATTATATGAATTACATCAGCCAGTGAATCTGTTTATGTAGATAAGATCATTCATTTACTTGTTCATTCCACAGATGTTTATTGAGCACCTATTATTTAATGTAGCTGCTTTGGGAAATCTAGAAAAGTAAATATAACCCAAGTTTCCCAGGCTCTTCATGCTACTGGGGTCATACAAATGGGAAAGGTCACATTTTCTGGGTTCTTGTCTCTATTACTAAAAGAGTACTTCCAGCACCCCCTCCCCCCGCCCCCAACCAAATTCTCACCCAGTTCACATCTAGGAGTTTTCAGTGGGTGGTCAACATGCTCTCATAAACCAGGCTATTAATTAGGGTTAGATTGCAGCGTCTTCCTTAATCTTCCACACTAGCTTTGCACCCTCCCCTTCCCCGCCATTGATGTCCATTATCTGAGAAGCTTCTTGAAAAACTTTTCAAGTATTCATGGCTAGTGCTCACTGGGAAAAATGCTGAGATCCAAGCCAGAGGGATTAGCTCTTGATGCTTCTAAAGCTGCCACCTCTCAAGGCACAGAATGGTTCCACTTTCCCTCAGAAGTGAGGAGAATGCCTTCCTGCCCTCCACACCCGCAGTTCTGTGCTGTGTCACCTGAACTCTGGTCTGTTTCACTGGCCTACAGTCTACCTTTTCACCAGTAACATGCTGTGTTGATTGTTACAGCTTTATAATAATTCTAAGATAGTATGAGTCCTCCAACTTTGTTCTTTTTCAAAACTGTTTTGGTTTATTCTAGTTCCTTTGCCTTTCTACATACATTTTAGAATCAGCTTGTCAATTTCTACCAAAGAGCCCACTAGAATTTTGATTGGAATTGCACTGAATTTATACATCAGTTTGAGAAGAAGTGATATTTTAAGAAAATTGTGCCTTCTAATACATGAACACAATATAGTTCTCCATTCCTTGTTGATTTCTTTAATTAATGATTTGTAGTTTTTGGCCTAAAGATCTCAAATATGACATATTGTTGTTGGATTTATGCCTAAGTATTCCATATTTTGCTGATATTATAAATGACAAACATTTTATTTATTTATTTTTCAAGATTTTATTTATTTTTCAGAGAGAGAGAGAGAGAGCACAAGCAGCAGGTGTGGCAGGCAGAGGGAGAAGCAAGCTCCCTGCTTAGCAGGGAGCCCGGTGCAAGACTCCACTCCAGGACCCTGGGATCATGACCTGAGCCGAAGGCAGCGGCTTACCCAACTGAGCCACCCAGGCGTCCTGGCACTTAAGCATTATAAATTTTCAATTGATCATCACAAGTAAATAAAAATACAATCATTTTTTAGCATTGACCTTGTGTCCCGCGAAGTTGCTAAACTAACTTTTAGTAGCTTATATATTCCTTGCGATTTTCTTCATAGAAAAGTATGTCATCTGTGAATAGGGACAGTTTTATTTCACCCTTTACAATCTGGATGTCTTTTATTTTTTTTTTCTTGTTCTATTGCATTTTGTGGGACCTCCAGTATAAAGATGAAGAGAAGGGGTAAGCATGGATATTTTTGTCTTGGATTGTTTCCAATTTTAAGGGAAAAGCATTCAGTCTTTCACCATTAAATATGATGTTACCTGTAGGTCAAATTCCCCTACGTTGTCAGTTATTTGTGTAGAGTTGTTCATAGTATTCTCTTATTATCCTTTTGATGTCTGACAGTGTGTATGTCTACAGGAGTTATATTCCCTGTTTTATTCCTGATATTGGTAATTTGTGTATTCTCTCTCTTTTTCTTTGTCATTTTCTTGCTAGAAGATTATCAATTTTATTAGCCTTTTGAAAGAACCAACTTTTTGTTTCATTAATTTTCTCTATTGTTTTTCTGTTTCCAATTTCTGCTCTTATCCATATTATTTCCTTCCTCTCATTTGTGTTTATTTTGTTCTTTTCCTAGGTTCTTGAGGTAGGAAATTAGATTATTGATTTGAGACTTTACTCTTTTCTAATGTAAGCATTAGTGCTCTAAGTTTTCCTCTTAGCACTGCTTTATTTCTGTCTTATAAGTTTTGATATGTTATATTTTCATTTTCATTTAGGTCTATGTACTTTTTTTTTTAATTTCCCTTGAGACTTCCTCTGTGACCTATGAATTAGTTAGAAGTGTGTTTAATTTCCAAGTACTTGGCAATTTTCCAGTTTTATTTCTATTATTGATTTATATTTGATTCTATTATGGTTAGATAACATACTCCGTATCATTTAAATTTTTAAAAATTTGTTGAGGTCTGTTTTGTGGCCCAGGATATGGTCTATCTTGGTATATGTTCCAGGGACACTTAGAAAGAATGTGGATCCTGCTGTTATTGGGTAGAGTGTTCTGTAAATGTCAATGAGATTCTGTTGACTGATGGTCGTGTTGAATTCTATGTCTTACTGATTTTCTATCTCGTTGTTCTATCAGTTGTCGAAAGAGGAATGTTGAAGTCACCAACTATAATTGTAGATCATAAAAATAATAAATATTTGATATTTCTTCTTTCAGTTTTTGTTTCACATATCTGCAGCTCTGTTGTTTGTACATGCATATTAAAAGATTGCTCTTTTGGTGGATTGGCCATTTTATTATTATATAGCGCCTCTCTCAGTTTCTGGTCATTATCTTTGCTCTTAACTATACTTTATCTGATATTAATATAGCCACACATGCTTTTTTTTTATTAATTCTGGAATGATATCTTTTTTTCCCTATCCTTTCCTTCCAACTACCAATGTCGTTATATTTGAAATGAGTTTCTTGTAGACAGAATATAGTTGGGTCCTGTTTTTAAATCCACTCTGTCAATCTCTGCCTTTTAATTGGTGTATTTAGACCATTTACATTTAATGCAATTACTGATATATCAGTGCTTAAGTCTGTCATTTTGTTTTTTTCTTCTCTATTTGGTCTGGGGTTTTTTTGTTTGTTTGTTTGTCCCTTTCTTTTCCCTGCCTTCTTGTGGGCTACTTCAACATTTTTTAGAATTCTATTTTGATTAATCTATAGTATTTTTTAAAAAAGATTTTATTTATTCATTTGAGAGAGAAAGCAAGAGAGCACAATCGGGGGGAGGGGCAGAGGGAGAGGGAGAAGAAGCAGGCTGCCTGCTGAGCAGGAAGCCAGATACGGGGCTCATGACCTGAGCCAAAGGCAGATGCTTAACCGACTGAGCCATCCAGGCACCCCTAATCTATCGTATTTTTGAGAGTATCTCTTTGTGCAGCATTTTTTCGTGGTCACTTTAGGTATTACATTGAACATATCTAATTTTTAAGTCTACTGGTATTGCCATTTTCCCAGTTAGAGTGAACTGTAGAAACCTTAACTTCCTTTGTCTCTTTACCCTCTCCCATGTATAATATAGTTGTCTTAAATATTTCCTTTACATAAATTTATAACCATACCAGACAGCGTTAGTAAGTTTTGCTTCAACTGTCAAACATAACTTAGAAAACTTAAGAACAGAGGAAAATAGGTATTTACCCATCTTTTTATTTTTCTGTTTTTCTTTCTTCCCTCCTGATGTTTCAAAGCGCTTTCTTTTTATCATTTCCCTCTGTTGAAAGAACTGCTGGCCATTCTTTTAGGATAGACCTCCTGACAACAAATTCTCTAGTTTTTTTCATCTGAGAAGGGCTTGATTACCCCTTCATGCATGAAGAATTTTTCTTGGTGGATATAAAATTCTGTCTTGACAGTTCTTTTCTTTCATTTATTTTCTTTCTTGAAAATGTGTCATTTATTTTTGGTCCTTAGTTTCTGATGATAAATCCACTGTCATTCAAATTGTTTTTCCCCTATAGGTAAGTTCATTTTTCTTTCTCTGCTTTCAAGATTTTTCTGCCTTTGATTTTCAGAAGTCTGACTATGATGTGTCTTTTTTTTTTTTTTTAAGATTTTATTTATTTATTTGACAGAGAGAGATATAGTGAGAGAAGGAACACAAGCGGGGGGAGTGGGAGAGGGAGAAGCAGACTTCCCACCAAGCAGGGAGCCCGATGCGGGCCTTGATCCCAGGCGCCCCTATGATGTGTCTTGGTATGAATTTGTTTGGGTTTATCCTATTTGGAGTTTGTTCATCTTCTTGAATTTGTAGATTTACTCATTCTGCTAAATTTGGAACATTTTTAGCCATTACTTCTTCAAGTATTTTTTCAGTCCTGCCCTCATTTTCTGCTGCTTCCAGGACTCCACTGACATGAATGATGAATATTAGATCTTTCGTTATAATCCTGCCATTCCCTGAGGCTTTATTCATTCATTCATTCTTCTTCTTCTTTCTTTAATTCTATTTTCTTTATGTTGTTCAGATTAGGTCATTTCTATTTTTCTATCCTTGAATCCACTGATTCTTCCCTCTGTTCTCTCCCTTCTGT
>NC_138374.1:27048451-27114865 GCF_054177405.1 Leptonychotes weddellii | reverse complement strand
GCAGGGAGTCTGCTTCTCCCTCTGACCCTCCCCCTCTCATGCTCTCTCTCTCTCATTCTCTCTCTCAAATAAATAAATAAAATCTTTAAAAATAAATAAATAAATAAATAAAGTTTTCCTTGGCTTTTAAAAATATTTTCTTTCTTCTTCTCTCTCTTCTTCTTCCTCCTACTCCCCCTCCCCTCCTCCTCCTCCTTTTTCTTCCTCTTCTTTTTTTTTTTTTAAGATTTTATTTATTTATTTGACAGAGAGAGACACAGCGAGAGAGGGAACACAAGTGGGGGGAGTGGAGAGGGAGAAGCAGGCTTCCCGCAGAACAGGGAGCCCGAGGTGGGGCTCAATCCCAGGACCCTAGTATCATGACCTGAGCCGAAGGCAGACACTTAACGACTGAGCCACCCAGGCACCCCTTTTCTGAAGCTTTCTTAACATGCCTCCACTCGGTAGAGATGCAAGTCTCAGCTCCCAACTCAACCTTCTACTATTATACCACTCTGCTTTGGGGTGGGGATTAGGTGTCTTGTTACAGCCAAGTAAGGGTGGAAATCTAGACTCTTTACTTGGCTTTTGCTGGTGTGTGTGTATGTGTGTGTTCCTCAGGTTGTGGGGGGAATGGTGCCACAGTGATTTTTTTCTATGGTGTTTGCTGAAGTAGAACAACCATTGTCTAAAAGTGTTCTGTCTAGATAGGCTTCCTGATCCTTTGACTGAGAGAGTAGGCTTTTGCTGGGGCTTTTGTGGTCTGTGTCTGTTGGTGCTGCCAGGTTGCTGGCTTCTTCAGTAACAAGTCTGGAATATATGAGGCAAAAAGAAAACTCAGGGAACTCAATATCATGGCATTCCTTGGTTTCCAAGGTCCCTAGCTGGTTTGCCTTCTTCTTGCTACCTTTCAGAATGTTATGTTTAGGGCATTTATTTACCAACTCTTTCTCCAATTGTGTCCTCTATTGTGGAGGTTACCTTTGGGGCATTAACCACCCTATGGGGAGTGGAATGGTGCATAAGAAACATCTGCTATATTACCATGCAATGAGTATGGAATCTAGGTGCACTGACAACTAATCCTATAATCTTTGCCCTGCAGTATATTTTGACCTATGGCGTAGCCCTGACCATTATGCCTAGGTTGCTCCTAACCTGATTCTAACTCTGCTAGCCTCTTAGTCAATCAAACTTCCTCCAGTATTGACTCTCCCGTGAGATACAGACTGCTTTCTGATGGTGGGGGGAGGGGGTAGGTAGGGCTGGATTCCATTCTCAGATACCAGCTGTAGTGGATTGAATAGTGGCCCCAAATGCAATATGTCCAAGTCCTAACTCCCAGAATCTATGAAGGTGACCTTATTTGGGAAAGGGTCTTTGCAGATGCAATTAAGGACATAGAAATGAGATCATCTTAGATTTAAAGTGGCTCCCAAATCCAATGACTAATGTCTTTATAAAAGAGAGGAGAGGGAGATTTGAGACACATGAACACAGGAAAGAAGACCATCTAAAAATGAAATTAGAGACTGGAGTTATACTGCTAGAAGTCAGGAAGCTCCTGGAACTTCCAGAAGCTGGAAGAAGCTAGGAAGGACTCTCCCCTGGAGCCTTCAGAGGGAGTGTAGCCCTACCAACATCTTGATTTCAGACCTCTGGTCACCAGATTTTGAGAGAATAAATTTCTGTTGTTATAGCAACCTCAGGAAACCATAACTCTAGCACAGATGGACATTTTTGCTGTGAGAGGACCAAACTCTGCAAAGATGGAGCAGCTGCCCCATTGCTGTGTCACCCCTGGTTGCTGGAAAGTGGCCATTCCACAGTGTGTTGGCTTCATGGACCTCACCCCTGATATGGCTGAACTTGGCCATACTTGCAGTGTTTGTACCCGCTCAAAATGGCCTTGACCTGTATGGTGCCTACACTCAGGCTAGCCCTGGAGTGGCTTGCATGCCCCCACCCTGCCCTGGTAGAAGACATAGGCTACACCTTCTTATCTGTCACCCCTTGGATCTTTCCTACAAGGGCCTTTTGGGGTGACGTGGATCAGTTAGTCAGCCTGTGTTACCTAGAAACAATAGACACCAGCTTTAGCTAATTTAAACAAAAAAGGAATTTATTGCGAAGATACAGGGAAAGCTGAATAATCCAGGCTGGTAGCAGGCTAAGAGTGCAGGGGACCTGGTTAATTGCCGGAACTAAAGGGCAGTTGATTCAAGTTGCTGCCAGTAAAGTGATCTCAGGTCATATCAGTCAAGTTGAAATTCAACCAGTAAAGGTCTGACTGGGGCAGATGATGCTAAGGGACAAGGGGGTGGGGGTGGACAGGGGGAAGTTTGGCAGTGGTACCAAGACATCATGGAATGGGGGGATTAGTCTCTCAAAGGGAATGTGAAGTGCTGGTACCACAAAGGGGATAGGATGCTGGGCAGACAGAAACCCCAGCTTCCTAGGCAAGGGACAGTGAGTTGGCTCACTGTTCCTCTTCTCCCCCTGATTCCCCACCCCCAATCTCTACTTCTTCCTGCTCGGTTCCTCAGAAGGAGTAGGGAGAAACCACAGATGGTTTTTTATAACTTTAGAGTATACCTTGAGTCAGCGGTGGGCGATAATTAGACTGTGATTGTTCTATTTAAGCGCTTCACTTAATCAATTTACAATCGCCTATGCTGTCTCCAAGTATTGATTATGGAGTCCCATGTCTTGGAAATCTTAAAGTACCCTCCCGGGATGTTACCCCGACACTGTGATCCTCACAGGCGTGTGAACACCCTGTGCTGAAGCCGACCTTTCCATGTGGTTGCTTGAGATACTTTTTCATCTTAATTGTTTCTGAAGACAGGACAGAATAGCAGCTCCTTCTATTGTTGATCTGAATCTAAGTGGGAAGGAACTGTCCGGTTAATGGGGCATACAGCTGTTCCCAGGTGGGAAGGATGGGGTTGACTGCTCCAGATGCCCTCTCAGAGAAGACACGTTTACAGCCTAGAGATTGGCCGTGAACCTTTGTGAGGATGATAATTGAAGAGAGGTGACCCTGGACAGACACCAAGCCATCCCATCCACCCATAATCATCATGGCAAACAACAGGGGCTTGGGACTGGCCCTGGGCTCCACTAAGCAGAAGGGCCTTGAGAAGGGTTGAGGCAGTGTAGAAAGGGAAGGAGGGACTGGTTGAAAGGAAGGAGGCAAGTTGCAGTATTTTCAGCTTGACTGCACATTAGAAAAGACTCAAGCCTTTATCCCACCCCAAGACAGATTGCATCAGAATCTCCGTGGTGGTGGTGGTTATGGGTGTTTCAGGGGATCTATATTTTTTAAGTTCCCAGGTGACACCTTATTGCACAGTGAAGGTTAAGAATCACTGAGGTAGACCACGGTCCTTGATCTGAGATCTGTGGTGGGCTTTGGGGGCATCTGTGATGTCCCCCCAAATTGCATACAAAATTGTCAGTAGATACACTTTTCTAGGAACAGGAATCCATTGCTTTTGTCAGATTCGCAAAGTGGCCTGTGACCCTCCGAAGGACACAAAGCACTAAAATAAAGGGGATAGAGAGCCTGCACCAAGGAAGAGGAGGGGGATTCAAGCTACGGTGATTTTGATGCCAGTGGTCCCTTGAAGCAATCCTGTCACAACCCTGCAAAGCTGCCCTCCCACCCTTAGCTCACAGCCGGGTGGCCTGCCACCAACCGTGCCGGGAACCTTCCCTGTCAGCTGCATAAAACCAGCTGCAAAAAGAAAACAAGATTTGACGATGAACGTAAAGTAACTAGGGATTTCCCTCAGGCTCATCTCACCCAAAATTAGGGCAGCGGGAACCAGTTCCAAACCCGGGAAGGCAGTGGTTCTCAAAGTGTGTTCCCCGGATCAGCAC
Organism: Leptonychotes weddellii; assembly: GCF_054177405.1. Taxonomy (NCBI): domain Eukaryota; kingdom Metazoa; phylum Chordata; class Mammalia; order Carnivora; family Phocidae; genus Leptonychotes; species Leptonychotes weddellii. Next base: position 27,111,001 of record NC_138374.1, on the reverse strand, counting down.
CTTCAACATCACCTGGGAACTTACTAGAAATGCCAGTTATCAGGCTCCACCCCAGACCTTCTGAATCAGAAACTCTGGTGGAGCCGCCATTCAGTCTCAACAAAAGCCCTGGGTGACTTCCGTGCACCCCAAGGTGAGAATACTGCCACCAGGGGGTGAGGGTCTAGGGGTGATGGCTGCGTTCCGGGCTAGCCCAGCGCCGGGGTGAGGCTGACCCAGCAGGCTAAGAGCCATCGGAGCCCATGGCTGAGAGAGGCTTAGCGGAGGCTGAGAGGTGGAGGGCTTCAGGGGCCGGCAGCCAGGTCGGAGGAAGGGCTGGGCCGTCATTTGCTGAATCAGAGAACACAGATGCTGGGACTGGGTCCGGTCTTACGTCCTGTTTCAGACATTCCGAGGCCTCTGCAGAGCTGGTGCTAGCAGTCAGCTAAGAGGGGCATCTTGACTTGCGGAGAAGATGCAGCAAGCTTTAAGTCACGCAGGGAACATGTGAAGGAAGAAGGGGGTAGTTACCTGCATCCTGCACAGCCCTCTCTCGCCGGCCGAGGCAGCCTTGGGTTAGGGCCTCTGGTGTCCACAGCACAGGGGGTCCAGCTGGGCAGAGGAGGCATGCAGGCTGCTTCCTGTAGCCCTACTTAGAGCCAAGACCCCAACAGGAGGGGACGTGTGTTTGGGGAGTGCGAAGGCCGGAGGGAGTAATCTGAGGGGGCTCATGGAGGAGCGAGCCCTGTGTGGGGTGTGAGGAGCAGGTAGGTTATCCAGAGGGATACAAACTGCGTGGGAAGGCAGCCCCCACAGCCTGGCGCGTGGGACTCAGTCAGAGAGTGGAGGCTCTCGGCGGGTTGGAGCCAGTCAGTGGCAGGGCCCGAAGGGAGGCGGCCCTGGACGGGCGTGGACCAGACGGAACAGCGGCTGGGGATGGACGGGGGGGGGGCCCTGCCTCCAGCCACAGGTGGAGGAGGGGAACGGCACAATCACAGGGCGGGTTAGGAAGAGCCCGCGGTCGCACAGAAGGGAGACACCTGGGAGGTTATTCCAGGTCCCAAGTGATGAGGGTGTAGGCAAGTTAGTGAGAAAAGCTAATGTCTGAGCTAACGGCCCGGTTGTGGTTGGAAGGCCGTTCACTGAAGTGCTGCCTGCCTCTCCAGGATCCATCCCAGGGCCCTCTGGTTCCTTCCTTGCCTAGGCCTAGTGCCGTAGGTAGAAAGAGTGTGAATGAACCCAAGGCTCATGCAGAGAAACATGGCTAGTGACCAGAACAAAGGAGGGGGGCTGTTTACACATTCCTCAGCAGGGGAGTGATGAAATAACCCGGGGCAGAACCTTGTTATGCAATGCCTTGGGGGGGTGGAGGGGAGAGGGAGAGAGAAACAATGAGGCAGATCTGCAGGAGCGGACATGGTGGGGTTCCCTGGCATTTTGTAAAGTGACAAAAGCAAGTTCCCCATCAATACGTGCAGCATGCTGCCATTTGTGTTCATAAGAACTCCAGATGACGTATGCGTCTGCAAATGCATTTTTAAAAAGGTCCAGAAAGATGCACCTCGAGCGAATGACCGTGGGGCCCTGCAGGGAAGGAAGGGTCGTCCGGGCGTGGCCGTGCTGAGGGCCCTCACGTGCGGGTCTGCTGGTGCGCGGGCTCGGCCAGGAATGGGGTGAGGGGGGAGTCACCCCTGTGCAGGGTTTCTCAAACCCCAGTGTGCCCCAGAGTCACCCAGGGGCTAGGTGAGATGCGGGTTCCTCGGCCCTGCCCCAGGCACAGTGTCGTGGGACGTCAGGGTGAGGCCCAGACTTCTGCATGTGAAGCAGCTGCCCACGATCTGACACCCGTGGTCCCTCCTGGGGCGACTCCATCAGCCCACCTCCCCTCCCTTAGCTCTGCAGCCAGGCGAAGGTGACTGGGCCTCGCAGGGTGACTGGGCAGGGCGGCTTCTCCTTCAGAGGCGGGAGGGGCCGGGGGCGCGGAGTGTGGGGCAGCCCTTTGGCTCTTCCAGGGGATTCACACCATTCTTAACCGCCTCTCACTTGCTCACTCGCTCACTCGCTCACTCATGAGGCTTGAACCCGCTGCCTCCTCCAGGACCTTCACGTATTGAGGGACAAAGCTAACCACGCAGACGTCCCCAGGCAGGTTTTAAAAGAGATCGGAGCCCCCCCAAATCATCCTTCTCAAATTCATTTGGAATTCAAAGCAAGTAGGGAAAACGGGCATTAATTAAATATTTAATTGATGTCCATTAAGACTGGAATATTGGTTTTAGTTCAAATTTATGACACGGTTGTATTTTTTATAGCTGCACATATATTGCATATAGGCCATTGGTTCCCTTCATGTACTAAAGTGTTCAGTATATTTATGCCCATTTTATAGGACTTGGAACAGAACTGGAATATCGTAAGTGATTATGGAGACATATAGTATTTGCTTTTATGACGTTGTTGGTGGTATAAATTTGCCATTAAGTCACCACTGATCAGACCAGTAACCACCAATTACAACCCTGGGCCTCTGGGAAAATGTGGGCTGCTTTACAACAATCCATTTTATTATGCAGTTTTCAGGTACCTGTTGAGGCAAAATGGAGTCTGCTTGTACATTTACAAGTTGGGAGGGCAGACGTTGAATGTCCCCTCACTGCGTGTGGCTGAGTCCAGAAAAAAACCTCCATGACTTAAAACATGCATTTGGAGATTGACTGTGGGCCGGAGGGGGCATGAGTGACAGATGTCTGCAGGCCGGATCAGGACCCCAAGCTTCTCTGGCTCTTGGTTCAGCCTCCAGAAGCCCTTGACCTGACTCCTTCCAACAGTGATGAGCTTGAGACTTTCTGGTCTACCATGGACAAAACTGATGCTAAAGTCATTTTGGGTCCAGTGGTAAAAACTAGGCCACGACTGGCCCTTTTTCCAGGGTAGCCGTTGTTTCCAGGAAATCAGTTTTGCATGACTGTAGATTTCCAGAATGATGAAGTAGGACCCACTCTTTTAACCTGGGAGAGAGTTTAGGAAACAGAGAGTTTAGGAAACAGAGGTCCAGCATCCTTCCTTGAAGTTTAAAAAACGATCACAACAACAGAGCAACGCACTAACTGACCTTTCCCGAACACATGGTGTGCTCCGGGCCCATGCGAAGGGCCGTCCAGGTGTTGCTTCATTCGATACTCAGGACAGCCCCGTGATGGAGGTTCTGTTATCACCTCAGATGAGGAAAGTGAGGCTGGCAAAGTTGAGGGGCTTGTCCGCGATCAGCCAGCCAGAAAGTGGCTCAGCTTTGAACGAGGTCTCCCTGGCGGTTCTGGGGTCCGTTCCACGGACCCTGCCCTTAGCTTGCCAAACCAGCAGGACAGCCCTGCTTCAGACTCTGGTCCCACAGCGGGTCAGTCTATCGGTGGCACTTGCCTCAACTCTTAAAGGAGTGTCCACCACTGCCAACCGTCTGCCCCCTTTCCCTATGGGGTTGGGCTGGTGCAGGCAGCGGGCTCCAGGGCTTTCTCTGGACTCCTTTGGGACCGGCCGGGAGGCTCCAAAGCCCTTCTCCCTCTGGGTGCTGGGGAGCAGCAGATGGCTGTGGGGGCCATGTGACGTCCATGTGGTACTCCTTTGAGTTATGCTCCACTTCCTAGGGTCCCAGAGAAAGAAAGCCCACCCCTCACTCCCATCCCCCAAATCATACACGTGCCCAGAGAGAGCAATGTGCAGTCCCTCCACCTGCTACGAGGAAAGCCCCCCCGAGAGGAATGAGCCAGGACTGGCCGACCGAGCCAGGGGCCCCGGGCCTGTGGGCATGGGTGACCCGAGGATACAGGGGAGAGACCTGGGGCGGTGACACAGATGTTGGTGCTGCCTGCCAGCCCCGTGTGGCTGGGGCGCATGGCGGAGCTGGAGCTCCGTGGACGGCCCACGCACCGCAGGGCCACATCAGGGAGCACGGGGAGGCGAGGCCGGTGTGGTGACTTGGTCCAGTTGTGGTTCCACGAGGGAAGTTCTCCGAGTGGCAGCTCATGGCATGAGCGACTAGCAAGGCTTTGGCACGGAGTCGGGCCGTCGCCAGCAGGACTGGGCTGCCAGTACTTTTCCTCACTGACTCATCAGACTCGAAAACAACTCCACCCACTTGCGGTGAATGCTTCCCGGCATTTTTCACCTTGGGGTTATCCTTCTGAGGAAGAAATGTCAGCCTAGGAGGAAAGTTTTGGCCAAGTTCAAAGGGAAGGGCTTGGGGAATGGAAAGTCCTCTGAAACCTTGCTTGGATGGTGACTGTCTGACCTGGATTTTCCCTTTTCAAAAGTATGCTCAGAGCTCAAAGGGCTGGTGTCATGTAGATATGGGTGTGACATTTTCAGGGAAAGCATACCAACCTAAGCACCGCCACAGCCCTGCTCAGAGAAACCTCAAGCCCGAGCGGCCGGCCAGACTCCAAAGGGCAGCCTGGCTGTGGGCGCTTCCCGTGGGGGCCTCTGGGGCCGCCTGCAGAGGGGGAGGCCGGAGCCCACATGTCGTCCCTGGCTGGGTCCTCTTGGGGGGCCAGCTCCCGTCTGAACATGAGGCTCCTCTCCTTCTCACCATTTCCTGGGGGTCTCAGTCCCCCAGATGAGGATGATGAGGCCCAGGAGGGGATCCCAGGCAACACAGCTGTGGGGGTGGGGAAGGGAGACTTGGAAGGCAGGAGGGGAATCTAATTCTTCTGGAAAGAGCGCAGACAGGCCCCTCAGCGTCAGCGCACCTGGGAGCAGGGGAATGGGGCTACTCACAGCCCAGCAGGCATTGGCGAGCGCCGCTGATTCCATCACTGCTTGTCCTGGGGGGGGGAGTGGGGGGGGCAGGCTGCAGCGCTGGCCGGGGGGAGGTCGGGCCGCCACACTGACGTGGTAAAGGCTGAGGGCCCGTGGCACACAGTGTGTCTGCTCCACTGGGTCACATTTCCGCACCTGGTCTACACAGGCAGCGGCTTCCCAGACTTGGCGCCCCGACGGTGATGGAGTTAGTCAGAAGGGGCCAATGCGAAGTTTGACACGTGGCTCCGGCCCATCACCGACATCGCTAAGACAAGAAAAGGAGCTCTTAGCTTCTCCTTCCAGCGGTGAGCGGGTTTGACCCAGCAAGGGCAATAGCTGGTGGAGGTGGAAGTAGGCCCCCTGGGGGCAGGGGGTGCTCACCTCTCCTCCACACCTGCATGGAGGACTCACTTCCTCCAGGTCTGCGGCTACCCCCAGAGGAAGAAGCGTGGACACCCAGAGGGATGAGGCCGCAGGCCAGCCTTTGTCCAGTTTCCCGTCTCTAGAGTGGGGTTGTCCAGCCCTGAGTTACTGAGGCACCACTGCCATCCCGAGCTTGGGTCTCACCCCAAACCTAGTTACTGGGTCCTTAAGCATCGCATCAAAGCAAGCTTTAGCTGAGTTTCACACTGCCCCCCCATCCCTTCGCCTCCTGAATTCTCCCTCACTGCTGGGGCCCATGGCTGCCAAACAGATGGCCCAGTATGGTCACCCAGCCAACCCCATTCGAGTACATTCAGCTATGTGGTGCCCCGGCTGGGCCAGTGGGGAGGCTGGAAAGGGACAAGAAGGCAAGAAGAGGAGGCAATTGTTTCTTGCTTCTTCCTGATTTGCTTCTTGTTCCTGTCAGCCTCACCCTAACGAAGGTCCTGCATCCTGGCAGCAGAAGTTAGTTCCAGTTTCTAGCCTTTCTGGCACACTTCTAGAATCAGCCTCCCTGGGCCTGCTCAGATACATCAGCCTGGCGGCAGATGCCCGGCTCCCCGCTCCTCCCGCTGCAGCCCTGCTTACAAGCGTTTGCACCCTGGTGCTGGTGGCTGGCCCTCTGCCCCTGCCCTAGCGCCGGCAGCTGCCTTTGTAGTTACTTACTCTCTTTCCCATCCAATATGGCTCGAACCAACTCTCTAGATTAAATTCTCTCCGCTAAAATAACTGCTGTGGTTTCTGTTTCTCCCACCAGCCACTGACTGAAGCAGACCCCACAGCTACCAAACAGACTGCATGAGGAAGTTGTAATTCAGCATCTGCTTTTCATCCACTAAAGGCATGGGTGGCTGCCAGCTTAGCCAGTTACTACACCGGGATGGGGCCATTCCAGCCCAGAGCAAAAAACCCGAAGCCCCGGTCGGCCTGCTTAACCTGATCATGAGCAGAGTTAGGGTTTCCCTTCTGCCGCTAGAAGTAGTGAGCACTCTCTGCAGGGTTCCTTGAGATCTTGGGGGTGGGCGTTGTGGGGAGAAGCCCACGATGGGAACGTGGGTCTGGCCTCAGGTCTCCTTATGCTGTAGACCCCTCTGCTCCCCAGATGACTGTGACACCCCTTGGGACTCCCCACCACCATGGCTCCCTCCCAGGCTGCCACTCTCTTCCCCCCCAGTCATTAGGGGTGGTCCCCTCAGTGTGGGGGATCTGAGCATGAGGTGTCCCCACAGGGCCCTGCCTGGGGTGAGGGGGAGATTCCAGCACACGGAGCGGCTTGGGCTGAGTCTCCCCCGCTCGGTGGCAGCATCACTCCGTCTCGGACCTGGAACAGACCCTGGAGATCCACCACTCCCGCTCTGCCATTTTCCTGATGGAGAAACTGAGACCCAGGGAGGCTTGGCAGCTTGTCCCAGGTCATACAGCTTGTTAGAGGCAAGTTTGCGGCTAAGGCCAAATTCTGTTTCTGGAGAGCTCTGCGAGCTCTTCTCCTGAAATTTCCCCTGAAATTACTCACGTCTGTAAGCCTCCGTCGGCCAGCTGAGGTCAGCTTGTTTCTGCCAGTATCCTCTCCTAGATTCCTGAGAAGTTAGTGTTTATGTCTAGTTCTCTGCTCCCTCTAATTTAGCCTTGAGTTTCCTCTGAGCTTCCCTGTCCCCTCAAGCTCTACCATATTCTCTGCTTGTGGTCCAGCTGCCCTGATTCTCTGCTGGTCCTAACTGTCCTCTCCCACCCAGCCCCGAAGCCTCTCTGCCTCTCTCAGCCAGGCTGGGGCTCTCACTTTTCCATTACCAATTGGTCCTTAGCAATTAGTCCTGGCTGTTGGATTATATAAACAGGGGCTCAATGCGGACTATGGCCTGTAATCACAGGCTAGTCCCTGCCCCATTGTCCCATGGGCGTTCATGTAGCTGTCTTTTCCTAAAACATTGTTCTTCTCCAATTGCAGGCTTATGGGTACCATTCTTCTGAGGGCTCTTGGGAAAATGGGACATCACCCTTCATTGTACGGAAGCAATCGTTCTGTTGATCGATCTGGGGCAATCCCCAAGGCATTGCGCTCTGGCAAGCTTGCCAGTGCCACAGACGAGAAAGCCATCTTTTCCCTTTGAGGAGTGAAGCAGAAGCAGTTCATAGAAATCATATCTAAAGCCTTTACCCCCAGGCTTAGCATAATAGAGCCTTAACTTAACGTTTGTGCTAAGAGACTCTTTACTCTGGTTCAGGGCTCTCAAGTCTGATGTAAATCCAAATCACCCAGGGAAGCTGTTTAAAAATAAGTTCCTCCCTATCCCCCCCACCCCACCCCCAGCTTTCGAAACAATCTCTGGGAGTGGGGGTGGGGGTGGGGGTGGTCTAAGGATCTCCATATTTTAAATACTCTCTAATGATTCTGATGGCCGGCTAAATTGAGAAGCACTGACTAGACAGCTAACAGAGGCTGTGGCGAGGTTGTTAGGACATACTGGTAGGAAAAAGGATGCAGAGAAGTGTCCCAAGAGTGTGGAGAATGAGGTTATGCAGTTAAGTCCTTTGAGCCCAGACATTTATCCTAGAACAGGCTGTATGGAGACAGATTCTAAGTTCAGCTCTATGTATGGCAGTCTTTCTTGGTCAGGAGTATCTCCTTCAGGGTCGCATTGTCTGTGGTACACAGACTGAGAAACCAATAGACCAGGTCACTCTGACCTCCTGCCCTGTCAGGGACACAGGATGGCATGCCTTTGGGGGCTTCTGGGCAAAGCTTATGTCTTCCATGTTTCCCACCATGGCCCCACACAATGAAAGTTATTGAATAGTGTTGGTAAGTCTCACTATGACAAGACCATTAGCTTTTTATTCTCTATGAGTCTGATGACAAGAAAAACACATTTTATTTTATTTTTAAAATATTTATTTATTTATTTATTTGAGAGAGAGAGAGACAGAGACAGAGATAGTGAAAGAGAGCATGAGCGGGGAGGAGAAGGAGAAACAGGGTCTGCTGAGCAGGGAGCCTGATATGGGGCTTGATCCCAGGATCCTGGAATCATGACTTGAGCTGAAGGCAGATGCTTAACTGACTGAGCCACCCAGGTGCCCCAGAAAAGCACATTTTATTTTATTTATTTATTTATTTTTAAGATTTTATTTATTTATTTGACAGAGAGAGAGACAACAAGAGAGGGAACACAAACAGGGGGAGTGGGAGAGGAAGAAGCAGGCTTCTCGCTGAGCAGGGAGCCTGATGCGGGGCTCGATCCCAGGACCCTGGGATCACGACCTGAGCAGAAGGCAGACGCTTAACGACTGAGCCACCCAGGCACCCCAGAAAAACACATTTTAAAAATATGTGGCTGACATACCTTTGCCTCTATCACTTCCAAAATCCTATCTATCTATCTATCTATCTATCTATCTATCTATCTATCTATCAATCATCTATCTGTATCTATTTATCTATCCAAAAAACAATTTAGCAGCTTTTATGCATCAACTGGTACCTGAAGGTGGTTTGCATTGGAAACCCAAGTGACCATATTTGATATGTGTTCACCCTGTTTCTCCTGGGAAGGACCAGTAGCCATGTTCCTGCTGGGTGACCTGCCCCCACTCTGGCTTGTTTTAACCAGGGGTCCTTCCAAATAGGCCCAATCTTATTTTCTCTTCCAATAAACAAGAATCAGAACTGAGAAAATGGAGCAAGTTTGGGGCAGTATTTACTCAGACCTATAAAGTGAATACTCATGAACACCAGAGTGCATTTTATGCCAAGTGGATGGAGGAACAGAGACAATTGTCTACAGGTGGAATAAAGAGATGCCAGAGAGGAGCAGAGATGGGAGAAGGTGAAGGGTGCTGGTGACCTCACCACTCCCAGTTTACCATTCTAGGTGGTAGGTGCACTGAGGTGTGGTGTACTCAGGCTCTTGGCTTCCCTTAGACACCACCATGTCCTTGTAATGCAACACCCCCCCTTTTTTTTACATAAGCCCATGCCCATTTTCTCTTGCTTGCAACCACTGAGTCCTAACTCAAGAACAGGGAATGGGGTCACCAGTCCAGGGATTGACAGGTTGCTAAAGCAGCCCAGGCACAACACTGAAGCTGACACGCATCATAATATCATGCATTGGTTATTGAAACTTGCTTTATGTCCGGCACAAGATAAGTATTTAATATTCACCAACTTTAAAAAAATTTTACAACCCTAAAAGGCGAATGTTGTTATCTAATTTTATAGAAAAGAGAGTTGAAGCTCAAGGAGAAGAGGTAACTTTTTCAACTCACATAGTGAGTGGTAGAACTGAGATTCAAACCCATGTCTGATGTGAAAATCTAGCTTCTTTTCAGCTACATTGCTTTTACGTGTCGTGTAAGACTGCAGAGGATGCAGACACTGGCAGGCTGTTCATATTAGGTGTAGCTGGTATCTGGAGGGTAAAAGCCAGGAAGGCAGAGACTACAGCCCAGCTCATGGCCTGAGGATCCAGTAGGTCAGGCAGTTTCATGCAGAGGCTGTCCAGGACCCTGGAGAGCTCCTAAGGAGCAAGGAAGACTAAATCCTCCGGCTTGGCAGCTCAACCCCTACCCTGAACCTCTGGATGCTGAAGGCTGTTCACTGGCATGCAGGGAGGCTTTCTTCCCTGGGACCCCAGGGATTATCTTGGATCATCCTCTGTACTCTCCTTTCCCATCGTAAGTTTTCCTCTGCATCAGCTTTTGGGAGAGAATGACGACTTTGGGTGCCTGTCTCCAGGTCCAAAACGTTGAAAGTAACTTAAAAAATCTCTTTCAGGCTAGCCCACCTTTTCACAGATGAAGTGATTGACAGATGTGATCTGTTAGTCATCAAAGCTTCCTTTGGCAATGTAAAACCAAATTGGCTGCTTTGCATAATAAAAGGTTAAAATTATGAGCCATACAGAGAACAAATAAAGCTTGATCATTCAGGCTCAAAATTTGTGACTGAACATCCTTGCACTTGCTTTTCATATTCGCTCCATCATCACATGTCTGCCCTCAACCATGGCTGTTTATTTTTAATCTATGTTTCCCAAAAATAGATATTAATAATTTTCCTGCAGCTTCTCTGGCAGTACCCTCTGCATCGGCCAGGAGCAACAATATTTCTTCGACCCTATGCATTTGGGGTTTTCTTTGACACTGTAAATGGATATTTTGCTTGGTATTTAAGTTGGCTCTTTGTGGGAAGCATTGGCCGGTTCAAACTTCCTTAATAAGTTCTTCATGACTGCATTTGCGATGACGTTAATGAAATCATTCTGAATATCAGTGGGCAGATAATGAGCCCAGAGGCAGTGACAAGGGTGAAGGCCCAGATGGATGGAGGGAGGGCTGGTGGGGTGAGTGAGGAGAAGTGGGAGCAAGGTTTTCTGGTTCCTAAGGGAAGGTGGAAATAAATTTTAAGTCTCCAGGGTCTGGGTTCTCTCTTCTTCTCCTATGGGGAGAGATTTTGGTGGGGAGTATCCAGGAGTTTGGTACTTCTATCCTCAGCCTGTGGAGGAGAATCATACCCAGGAATCTGTTTTCCATCTAGAGAAGTTAGTTAGGATATTCCTTTCCTTGCTTAGAGAAAGACCCTGGGAGTAGAGTCTCAGTGCTTTCTGCATGCATTTAGCTTTCTGCCCCATTTATTGCTCTCCCTACAGTCCTCCGTGCTGGCTGGCCTCTATACGCACCACCCCTTCAACACCGCTTATCTACATTGCCAGGAGCAGCTCCCAGCCTCCTGCCCCGTTCTTCCTGTTCCCAGCTGATGTCAGCCTGAGCTCCTATCTCTACGTGGGGCCTCTGGCCATTTCCTTGTGCTGGGGAGAGCGGAGGAGGCACTTAGGGCCCTAGCACAGGGTGCCCTCGATCTGTTCCTCGAGTTTGCGAGTCACCACAAGCTGTCTATCCCAGGCTGAGCCAGCTGTTCAGGGAATGGAAAAGGAAAACCACAGGCCTGGACAGGGCCACTTTGGAAGGGTCTGAGGTAAGAGGCCGTGCTGTGCCATCGGCCCTGGGTTTGTAAATGAATTACCATAGTTTCCTGGCAATCAGGTATCTTGAGCTAACAAAATCAATATATCACAACAATTTTTTAACAGCTGGAAGCAAAATGAATTGTGGAAGGGGAACTTTTGGCTGCTTTGTACCAAGATGCTGTGTAGGCTGGTGTGGCCCTCTATTTGGAAGCCCCATACATTTTGAGGTACTCTCTGCATCACACATATAGTAAATCTCATTCTGTCCATGGTGTCTGGCCCAGGAACGTGGAACTAAAGTGGTTTCCAAAACTTCGATTCAAGATAGAAGAACGGGAGCTCACGGCCAGCCTGCTCAGTTGACTGGTTGATCCTCAACTGGTAATCTCTGGGCTGTGGTGGCTTGAAAGCCCCCTGGCCTTAACCTCCCAGGGGCATGAAGAGGCGCAGGCATGGAAATGAGGCACACAGGCTTTGAAATCTGGGATGTGGAACCGTGGAAGAATTCTGACCTCATAATATACACGGGGCTAACTCCAGGCCCAGATCACTCCCCATCCCTGCAAACAGCAGGTCCATTTCATCTTTCTAGACATTCCAGAGCTGCTGGCATAACAGTTTGCTCTTCAGAAGGGCCATTCAATAGCTGTGGCTCTGCCTGGCCCCTCTGGCTCTTCCCGTAAGAAAACAATCAGGAAGGAGATGCTGGCAGGAAACAGAGTGGGGCCGGGGGCCAACCAGATGGCTGGAGAGGGGCGCTGGTGCAGCCAGATGTGGCTGTTACTCCAGGCAACAGATGACCTGGCTGAGGAGCCCAGCCAGTGAGTCCCCCAAGGAGGTCACTGTGAGGCCAGGAGCTGTGGCTTTGCCTCACCGAGGGCTCAGAGAGTGCCGTCCTCTCTGGCGTCAGCTCCCCAGCTGTTCACCAGACAGACTGCAAGAGATGATTTCTGTGGCCTCGCCAGCTCTAATAGGTGCGGTTCTGGGCAGCTCACTTCCTGACATGGCCCGTAGGTGCCAGGTAAGGGGATGGCTCACATGTGGGTTTGTGTCCACCTTGGCCCTGTCTCTGGAGCCTGGAGTGCTCAGGCCACCCCCAGATAGTTGGGTTTTGGAGAAAATGTGCTCCTCTCCCATCCGGGGGTGGGATGGGGGTGTGCATGCCTCAGCCCAGCTCCTCGGCCCCAGCATCCCGACAGCTGGTCTCCCAGCTGGAGCACACCAAGGTGCCAAAGCAGCAGAACCACTCTTTCAATTGACTTGAGAGAGAGGCTTAGAGGTTATGTGGGGTTTTTTTTCCCCCGGAGAAGCTGTTCCCTGAAGCCAAATAGCTCAGGGGAGTACAAAGCTGACAAAAATAGATTTTAGCCAGGGAAGCAGAAATGGGAGGAGGGAACAGGGGCTCATACCCTCTTCATCCCAAAAAATCAGCACAGGCCATGTGCTCTACCCGGGGGGAGGGGATGACTGGTTCCTGGAGGGACTCGCTTCCTGCCATTTTCTGTGTCCTGAAATACCATACCGCAGCCCCTGGACCAGTGTCCTCATTCAGGGAGGGACAGCAGGGAGAAGAAGCTTATGTCAGGAGGAAGGCTTCTATCATCGCTTAAAAGAGCAGGAGCTTGGTTGTCAAGCTAATCATACCTGGCCAGGAATAATAATAATCATGTCAACAGTAATAATAGCAACAGTAACTAACATTTATTGAGCGCTGGCTATATACTGCCAATGACTAAATGTATTATTTCATTTAATCTTCGTGGCAAAAGGGTAAGATAGTCACTATTACTTCATTTCCCAGACAAGAGACTGAAACTCAAAGAGAGTAACTTGCCTAAGGCCACCCAGCTCGTCCGTAGCAATGCCAGGATTCAGACTCAGACCTGCCCAACCATAAAGCCCATGTGTTTAGCCATGAGGCAATGTGGGTGGGAAGTAGATCTGCCTATAGGGCTTGTGGATCCCAAGCTGCAAGGGATGAGAAGTTGACCATCTAGGGGCTCTGGGGAGGAGTGATAGATAGGTATTGGTGGTTCATACAGATGTCAGGCACTCAGGAAAATGTCCTGCAAGAAATAGCTGGGGGTATGGGCCTGGAAGATGGGCCTTGGCTACTCAGAGTCTGGGAAGTTGGGGGAACCCTGGGCAGGTGGTCTGAAGGCAAAGCAGACGAACCAGCAGGCAGAGGGTCAGTCCTGGGGAGGGATGCCAGGAGGTTCTTCTGAAGCCTTCAGAAGCTTCTACAACCCGGGCCTGCCCAATCAGCCTCTCTTGGGAGTCGGTTTTGCACAAGCTCCTTGGGTGATTCTGATTCAGATGCATTGGTATGATACTTTGAAATATTCTAGGCCAGGAAAAGTGATGAGAACAGGGAGGCCCCAATCTCAGAGAAAATGGGCTGCAGGGCAAGTAATCAAGGCTAGAGCTGGAGCACCAGGACAATGGGCGCCCAGCCACCAGGACAGAGACACTGGCACTTCCAGGAGGAAGCTAGAGGAACCAGTCAGGTGAGTGAGGTCCTTAGATCCCTCCACGTGGGGCTGGTGGGGCAAAAGTTAGGATATGGGCTTGTAGTGATGGGGATGGGAGAGATCTTGTCATTCCCCAGCTTGAAACTATATGGGAATTTTCTACACCCATAAAATAAACCCCAGTTCCTTTCATGGCTGTCAAGATGCGTGCTTGAGCCCTTGGCTATCTGTCAGGCTCATCCCCTCCAGGGTCCTTGTTACCATGCTGTATCCACATTGCTCTTGCTTCAGTTCCCCTAAAATTCTGCTCCTTCCACCTCTGAGCCTCCAAACACACTGGTCCCTTTGCCCCGATGAGCTTCCTCTCATTTATGACTGCCTCCTTCTTTTCTGAAGGAAAATAAGGCTTCTTTTCTGAAGCCTTAGAAAGGCTTTTGACATCCTATATGAGATGGATGCCTCACCCTCTATCCCCCAGTTATTTTCCATCTTGCTCCTTGTTGCTTTCTCTCGTGGCTCTCACCAATATTCATGATGTCTCATCCCCCACCCTCTCCCAGTGGACCATGAAGTTGGGAGGTGTGTCAGCCTTGTTTACCTGTGTTTCCCCATTACCTGTCACTTTGTTGACACCTGATCAGTATTTAGGGGTAGTGGGAGATGTGGGGAAACTACAGAGCTTAAGAAAGGTCTCTCTGGAAACTTTCTAAATGTTTTCTTTAACACAAATTTAATCTTTCATCATAGGAAAGGAGGGAAAATTCACATTGCCTCCTAGATTTATTGTCCAGGTCTGAAAGGGATGAGGTGGGGAGATGATGTATGTTCTCAGTGCTTAAAAAGGTAAAATAAATAAATACAACAACACCCATTGAGAGGTTACCCTTCTTGAAGGCTCTGCCTGAAATGCCACCTCCCTCAGGAAACCCTTCCTGATCATCACCTGCTTTAGCCAGTCAGACCTGACTACTCCCTCCCCTGTATTTTTGCTCACCTTTGGTATGTCTCCTGTGGTGCTTATCAAGTTCTGCCTGGATTGTGCTATGGTTCTGTGTGCATGTCTGAACTCATTGAGATGCTTTTGATTGCAAACAACAGAAACTCAACACAAACTAGCTTAACCCATGAGGAATTTATTGACTCATATAACTAAGAATAAAGCGGTATTTGTTGGCATCAGATAAGGCTGGATGGATCCAGAGTAACTATGATGAAAGTTCATCTCTCTCTCTCTTTCTCATCCTCTCTCCCCCTTTTCCCCTCTTTTCTTATCTCTCTTTTTTTCTTCCCTCCTTTTCACTTCTTCTCTTGGCTCTTCTCTCTTCTTTCATTGAAGAATTTTATCTATGTGGTAGGGAATAATACTGCTGTCAGCTCTAGGCTTATGATATCATTGGTTGCTCTCTGTGGAGGATGAAACCTGTCTCTCATTGTCCTTATATCAAATCCCACAGAAGAGTGCTGATTGGCGATGCTTGGGTCACATGCCCAGCCCTTTGACCAATCACTGTGAATGGGGAGGGGGATTGGTGAGAACTTGGTTACATGCTCATCCTGTCTCCCAGGGCATGGGCCACTGTGATTGGCACTCTCATTAGAATCACATGATTAGGGCGCCTGGGTGGCTCAGTCGTTAAGCGTCTGCCTTCGGCTCGGGTCATGATCCCGGGATCCCGGGATCGAGTCCCACATCGGGCTCCGTGCTCGGCAGGAAGCCTGCTTCTCCCTCTCCCACTCCCCCTGCTTGTGTTCCTGCTCTCGCTATCTCTCTCTGTCAAATAAATAAAATCTTAAAAAAAAAAAAAGAATCACATGATTAGAGAGGGGGAGGAGTAGTTTGCCACAGGAAAGGGACATGGACAAGAGGTGCTGGGAAGAGGAAAGAAGTTTACTAAAATATCTATAATGGCTTCTATTTCTAAAGTGTCTATATGTTAGACTTGGTACAAGAACTTTTCCATATGTTATTCTAATCCTTTTGCCAACCAGTCGAGGTAGGTATTATGCAGGTATTTAAAAATGAGGAAACTAAGTTCAGAAAAGTAAAGTAACTTGTCCAAGCTACAGGATCCACAGACACATGTGTTTTTCCCCAAGATCCAAGATCTACCCACTCTACTATTATTTCTAGGGTTAGAGATTATCTAGGAATAAAGTGATAGATAATCTCACACAGTCCCACATGTGAATTATATCAGCCAAGATAGGTTTGGGTAAGATACAGTAACAAATAGGCTCCAAATCTCATTGGCTTAAAACAGTTTTCTTTCTTGCTTGGTCAACATGTCCATTATGGGACAACAGGAGTGCTGTTCTCATCGTGGTGGCCTAGGGACCCCAACTGATGAAACAGCCATCATCTCAAATGTCACCAGTCATTGTGCCAGAGGGAAAAGGAAGTTTGGAAGGTCTAGAAACTTCCACTTCCTAACTCATTGGCCAGAAGTAGGCATACAAATTTATCTAACTACAGGGGCTCACAAATGCAAATCTGTCATGGAACCCAGAAAGAAAAAAAACTGGAAAAATTTAGAGAACAACACTAATGAATTTTTAAGAATAATTTTGTAATTTTTCTGTGGTATGCAAGAGAGTAATTTTTAAATGTAATAATATAATTTTAGATCAGGGTATTATTAAAGATTGTATTATAAAGTTTATTTTAATCACTCTTTAATTATATCCATAATGTTTAAAGATGAATTTGGGCATTTTCTCCATTGAATACGTGATAAATAATGGCTAATTTGCTTTAAGTTAATTATGCAAAAAGGTGATTTGTTGACAAAATTGTAATTTGATGTTTCATTTGGAGACCAATTATATTTTAAAATGCAAGTTGTAATTATAAGTTGCAGCATCAAAAGCTGGTTTTTTTTAGGACCTTTTACTTGGAGTTACTGAAATTTTTATGTTTTGAAAAATCAACTTGTTTTTTAAATGTAAAGGGTTTTCTTCCATTGTATATTGAGACTAAAGAGAAAGCTTGAAACTGCTATTTATAAACACTTTTCAAAAACACATTACAGTAGTGGATCATCTTTATTCTTAATAAATAAAAAGGCCAAATTGGTTATAATTGCCACTGTGTGTTTGCCCTTTTTAGCAATGGTTTATGGAGTACTGGGAAAATTTTGAGAATTATTCTGTTTTTTATGTTCCTCATTAACTGGGTATCATATTTCCATCTCAGTGTTCCTTATGCTTCTTGTCTTAAACCAATGGTCCATACTGGGTGTAAATTAAGCTGAGTATGACTAAGCATAAAAAGAATTTAATACTGTGTGATGGCCAAAATACCAGGATGGTTCTCAGTGGTCGGCTACACGATGAGCCAACGGGCTGGGGACTGAGTCATGAGCAAGCTTTCCTGATCTCAGCTGACTCGGTGGGTGTGTTCTCGTGGCATGCCTTCAGAGCACTCACACCATCCCATTTAAAAAAGTAAATATTTTATTTTTGATTTAGACAAGAAATGAGAACATAGTATCATTGCCTTAACCTCCTAGATCCCTTGTTCTATCTTCATGAATCCTTGGGCTCACGATCAACCCTTGGAAATGTTTCACACCATCTTCTACCAGACTGTAGGGCTGGGGGGCCCATCCTGGAAGTCAATCATCTTTGCATGTTGCCGGCCGTGTGTTCCCCACAGCGTAGATGCTTGATATTTGTAGATTGGAGGGAGCAAAGAGAGAAAGGAGGAAAAGACCAATGTCCCCTTCTTGAGTCTATTCTGCTTCCCAGTTTACAAGGGGGTAGACAGCATGGCCCAGGCCAGGGATCGAGAAGTGCTGTTGGGCAGAAGGATGCAGGTGGGGCTGGAAAGAGAGGCAGACATCCCCCAGTAACCCATGTGTGAACTCCTGGGCGATGCCCTCCCCCCGCCATGAAGAGCCGAGATAATGAGGATAGAACAAGTTCAGAGAAGGGCAGCAGAAGCCATCCGGGAGACATGACTTATGGGCGAGAGTTTAATTGGTTTAGCCTAAAAAGCCCATTACGCTCTCTGGTGGCCACAGTGATGCTATAAATATCTGCAAGGTGACAACAGGAAAGGGGATGGAATCCGTCTGGCCGGGCACTAATGTTAAGACCGAGGCTTGGAGGGAGTGCAGAACCTGCTGAGGGTTTGATCCCACTTCAGGGCTTGAAGGCTTTCTCACACTCAGAAAGAACCTTTTGTTCAAACAAAAGCATACGTGGAATTCTGTCACATGAAACAGACTGACGGCTGGGCCTCTCTAGTAGAAGTGGGGAAGGGGGCCCAGAGCCCGTCTTCGCCTCCCACCCTGGAGGCACCTCCCCAGGCAACCCCCAACCTCCACCCCCCTCCGCCAGCCCCCAGGGCTTGGTCAGGAAATCTCTCTGCTGGGGACTCTGGAGCCTTCTGGCTCAGGGAGAGGGCACACAAAAAGAGAGGGGGATGGGTTGCAGCTCGAAGCTGGGCAGCTTGCGGGAGAGAGGTTTGGGATGAGATCCTGGGGGCTGTGATACAGTCCCAGCCGAGTCTCTGAGGAACTGGGTTCCTGCCGCCGTGAGCGGTCCTTACTGCCTGCTGCCGCCTCCGGGGTAGGAGCTGGTGGGAGCGGGGGCCTTGTGTCATGCCCGTGGGGTCTGGCAGCCTCGGGAGAAGAGCTCAGCTGTGAGGAAGCACCTCGGGCTATGCAGTCAGCAGGGTGTTAGGGGAGAGGCAAAGAGTGGCATCCTCTGGGCTTGGGGCTGCCCAGGGGAGGCCGGTGGCAAGGACTAGGACCCGGGCCCGGAGTGGAGGTCTGAGCTGCAATCCGGATCCCTACAAATCTGCTGCATGACCCGGGGGTGGTTGGGTATGACCAACCAGTAGTGGGGAGGGTAAGTCTCTCTCGGATTGGACAGCCCAGATGTGGCAGCCAGCTGTGAGGGCCTGGGAAAACCCCTGAACTTCTCCATACCTTGGCTTCCTAGTCTGTGAAATGGGTCAGTAGCCTCATATGCCTGTTGTTGAGGATTAAATCAAATGTCCCCCACTTAAAGAGCTTAGCAGAGCTCCTGGGGCATTCAAAGCTTAGCTCTGCTTATTCTTATTTGTTCAATTTATTGGGTTCCAAGGTTCTCTGCTGCTCAGTGCCGGGATAAGGGTTTTCTACAGGAAAAGGAATGGGCCACACAGAGGGGAGCAGGGAAGGGGACCGAGAACGGTGCTGTCCTTGAGCACTGCAGGGTGGGCGTAGTCCTCAAATGCCGTGGCTTCTGTGCCCGGATAAACCATCCACATACCCAGTCAACACACTTCTCTGGAGCATCTGTCTACCACAGGCCAGGTACTGCTAAGGATTGGGGCTGCCCTGATTCAGGCTTGGTCTCTGTCCTCATGGAGCTTGAGGGGCAATAGGTGATTAGAACCCAGCGTGGTTGGTGCTTTGACGGGGGCGGGGGGATGGAGGGAGTAGAGAGGCACGGGGGAGGGGCTCCTAACTTGGCCTTTGTGAGAGGAGACAGGAAGGCCTCGCAGAGCACGTGAGGTTTAGGTGGAGAGGTGATGGGCACATGGGAGCCAGAGAAGGGCGGGGAGGAGATGGGGAAGAGAAGGGGGGGCTGGGGATGAACATTCTAGAAAGAGGAGCACACATCCAGGAGCCTCAAGTCCTTGGGGAGTATGAGAGATAGGCAAAGGGGTGCGCTAGATCGCGTGGGTCATGTTGAGCTGTGTGATTTTTATCCTGGAGGCCATGGTGAGCTTCAGGGGTGGGGAAGCAGGGGAGTGACATGATCATATTGGTGCTTTAGGAAGATCCTGTGATACTCTTTTGAGAAGGGGATTGGAGGGGCAAGACTGTGGACAGGGGTTGTGGATGTTGGAGTCATCCAGACAAGAGAGTGAGCGAGAGCAGGACAGAATCGAGAGATGTCTAAGGGGTGATGGAATGGCCACAGGGGCCTCGGAGAGGGAGAAGCCCAAGCATCTAGCCGGGGTGGCCCATGGTATTCCTACAGACAGAGAGCTTGAGGGATGAAAGAATTGGGGCCGAGGATACAGTCCTTCCTTTTAGGTTCTAGATGAGATGCCTGGACCTCTAACATTACCTCTTCAAGGGTAGAGGTTGTACACGCCTGTCAGGGCCCAGAAGGGGGGCTGCCCCTGAAAGAACAAGCCCCTGTGCTTCTGATCTGCACACTGGCACATCTGGTCCTTAAACCACTTGGTAAGTTGGGCAGTGCCATTATCATTGCCCCCACTTTACAGATGGGAAAACCGAGGCCCACAGAAGCAAGTTGATTTGCTTAAGGTTGCGGAGTCTGTTCTAGTCCTCGGAGTCTGTTCCAGTCCTGATCTCCTGATTGAGCAGCTCTCCTAGGAGCTGGTGCAGGGAATCTTGCCCAGGAGGGCCCATGAGTGGCCCTTGGCTGGGGAATCCATAAATTCTCTAAAAATGTATGCAGAAAAGAATGTGAAGGTGGCTTTTTCTAGGGAAAAGGATCGATTGCTTTTATTTGATTCTCAAAGGGGTCCATGACCCCCTAATTGTAAGGACCTAGAGATTATTAAGGAGGTGATCCAGGGCCAGCTGCTTCTATTTGCATGGTCTGGGGTGAGGGCAGGGGAGCTTGTGGTCCCCAGTTGTCACTAGGTAATTGGAACATAATCTGATGACCTGTGGTCCACAAGTATGTATTAAGGTGAACTGAGAGACCCCCTGTTGGGGGCTGGGAACCCAAAGGAGAGTGATACAGGTGTGGTCCTCACCTCTGTTCCCCACCATCTCTCTGAGCATCCCTCAGGGCCGTCAGTGAAGGGGATCTAGCACCCTTCTCCCTAACCCTGTAGTTTGGGGAAAAAAATCCTAAAGGGACAAAAGTGGGGAAGTGTAGAAGGTGGAAGAGGAATGGGATTGGAGCCCTGATTTCCCCAGGCAGCTCCCTGGAGAAGACTTTCTCTGGGGTCTGCGCTCTGACACTCTGTGTGTGCATGCGTCCCATAGACTCCGGACTCCCTCTGCCCTGGGGAAGTGGCCTGTGCAGGCTTCTTAGGTCACAGGCGGGGCCCTAAAACTGGAAGGAATTCCTGGAGGAGACCCTCACACTTGGAGGCACCTCCTGGCAGGTCCTCACAGTCAGGGGTGATAGGGAAGGGGTGAGGGGAAGAGGGTGAGAAGTGTGGCCCAGCAGCAGAGAGAGGCCCTGAGGAGGCTGCAGGTGAGTGACCCCAGTGGACTTTCTTCCAGTAAAGGTGAGAGAAGCCCCCATCCCTGACCACATTCAAACCTCCGTCTGTGCACCTCTATGTAAGACAGGCATTGGCCAGCGCCTTAGGATCAATGCAGGACTGTCCCCCCACCTTCTTTGGTGTGAACACCTCAATAACTTTGCTATTAACATTTCCTAATTTGCCAAAGAGGAAATGAGGCACAGAGAGGTCAGTTAACTCATCCAATCTCACACAGCCAGGAAGTGGTTCCACTGGGAATCCAACCCAGGTCTGTCTGACATAGTCCAGTGTTCATCATGGCGTTTACCCCAAGGGACAGTGTTAGCCTTGCCCCCCTCCCTCTCCCTCTCTTTCCCATGCCCCACCGCATCCCGCCCCATCCCACCCAGACTCCCCGCCCGCCAGCAGGACTCCCGGGGGCCTCCCGCTGCGGCAGTGCCCATTACCAGCACTCTCCTGCCCTCTTATGGCCGCCCCGAACCGGCTTCTGCTGCAAGGCTCCCTGGGGCCTCCGGGGCCTGGGAGTCCAGCCTAGGAAAGCTGGGGCTTGGGCAGGCTCCTCAGGGCAAGGATATTCCGGGTCCTGGCTCCTAGAGAGACACAGAGGGCTCAAATCCACCCTCAGAGAGCGGGCTGGGACTGTTCCTTCTTCAAGGGACCCCACCCTGCGAGGCAATCCTTGGACCCTCTTTACACCGGGGAACAGAGACAGCTACACGTATCACACCCTGCACAGAAACACAGCTCTCTGCTGCCTGGAAACCAAAGAGAGCACCCGGCGATGGCGAAGCACTTCTATGCTCTGGTTTCTCCGTCTCAGTCCTCCCAATTTCCCTCCCCATGCTCTGGGCTCCACCGAAGCCTCTGGACTCAGCCAACCCCAGATCCCTGCACAGCCAGTCCCTTTACCTGTAAATGCTGGTCCTTGTCACCAGCACCTCCAATCCCACCTGCGAAGTCTTACCTCCACTGTGCTCCCCTAACGGTGGCACCTGGGCCCTCCCTCCCCCACTTACAAGATGCAATGAATTCATGTGCAAATCAACCTAAAAGCCCACTGCTCGCTCCTAGGAGTGTGACCCCTCAGCTGCAACCGTGGTGCACCGGGCATCTTGCTCTCGGTTTTTCATCATTCTACACTCATTTTCTTCTCTTGCTACCTAATGCTCATAATAGTAATTTAGTGGTTGATGATTCATCATTTCCATTCATTGACCAGGTAGTAACTGACATCTCCCTCGAAAACGGATCATTTCTCTTTCTTTGCCTCTTTCCCTCTCCCCAGCATGGTCTCCAAGTCTTCGTTTCCCTAAGTGTGAAGTGAAGCTACTCTTTCGCAAACCACGGGGCCACGTGAGGACTCAGTGATGTATAGCCCATCACCCCCGGTGCCACAGTTCTCGTAGTATGTGCTCAGTGAAGGTCACTTTTATTTAAAGAAGGAAGGGAACCTATGCGGGTTGTCGGAGTGCTGGGCTGAAAGTCAGCAAAGTCTCCAGGGAGGAGGTCACAGGCACCGCCTTTGTTGCAGGATCCAGAGAGAAGAGCCTCCTTGCCCTGGGCAGCCCCAGTCACACCTCGGAAGCCCTGGGCACATCATGGGGCTTGTCCCAAGAAAGAGCATCCAAACAGCTTCTCTTTGAACGGCAGGACACTCCTCAGTTTATAAAGTCTTTTCATTTTGCTCTAGCTCATTTCATCTTTATAATAACATTCTGAGGAGATAGGCATCACGATTCCCATTTTATAGGCAAAGAAAATGAGGCTCGAAGACATTAGCATGTTCCAAATTGCACTGCTACTAAGTGGCTGAGTGGGGACCCTGGGGCACATATGTCTTTCCCTCTTTGCTGGCTCTGAGCTGCTGACTGCACAGGATCAGCTTAAGCGCTCTGAGAGGGAAGCCGAGTTTGGTGATGCGGGTTACGAACTATTTGCTAAAACCTCAGGCCAAGTACCAGGCATTCTGTGGTTTTGACTAAGTGTAGATGCCTTCCCTCCAGCAGAGGACCTCTGTAAGCTGGGCCAGCTTAGCCGGGAACTCACTTCCGGGCCCTTCCTTGGCATTCATACTAATTGTCTGTTAGAGGTTTGCATTTCCCTCTGCAAGGGTCTCGCCCAAGCTATTCGGCTGCACCTGTCTGCAGGTGCACCTGTCTCTGTAACTCATTCAGACTTTGGGAAGTATGACGAAGGAAGGAGCTAATATTGAGAAAGGGCTCACTGTGTGGCAGATACGTCACTTCTACTCTCTCGTTAAATCCCCAAGGTGAGCCTAGGAAGACATCACGGTCACGTTTCCCACGAGAAACGGAGTCTGTGCCCTGCTCAAGGCCACACACGAGGGAAGGGATGAGCTGGCTCATGAACTCGTGTGGCCAACTGTTTTTCTCTTGCCTTTGAGGATAAGAGCTAGGCATCCCAGGGAAGTGTTCTCAGAAGCCAGTAACATCCTGGGCAGGAATTTAAGCTACATTTAATTGAGGCTAAAGTAGAAACTGCTCCAAGTGTTCAGGGACACTTGGGAGCATTAAAGTCTGTTGCTAGAATTCCAAGGACAAAGACCTTGCAAAGCCGCTGACAAACAGCTTTAGAATTAAAAGGGCTTTAGAATTCAATTAAAGTCAACAAACTTTTATTGCTGTCTACTGTAGGACAGGTGCCGTGCCAGGTGTTTACGGAAGCAACGGTGAAGAAGGCGGACTTTGCCTTTATGGAGTTCTCAGGATGGGGACGGGGGCATTTCCAGAATGGCCACACTGCACAACTCCATGCCACAGGGGTGGGAGATGCTTTTGGTTGTCAAACATTTGGGAAACATTGCGTTCTGGACCCTTGTAGCTCATCTCCATTAGCGTTTTCAAAGGCTTGAGAAGGAAGGACACTGGTTTAACTTTCTTTAGTCCAGACTGTCTCAAACTTATTTGACAATGGCACCCCTCTTCCAATGCCTTTTTGCCCCTGGTGCATTATTTATTCACATCCATGGAATATTCCATGGAGCACATGTTGGGACACAGGGGTCTGGGGCAGCTCCACGGTGGGGCTATGGGGGGCTAATGAACACATTCTCTTCTTTTAGAATAAACTAGAAGGATCTTTGTTTGGGCCTATTGTTAGTTCTCAGTCTTTGCTCTCTTCCATAGAAGATGCATCTGTCGATGCTTAGATTTAGCTTTGGCCGCTTTCTTAAAGGGGTGTCTTTTGAAATCGGGGGATTACTCAGGCCTTTGAGACTCGTAGCTAAAGGGATCCCTTGGGTCAGCAAATGAGTGTTTGGGGAACATGAGTACGGTCACAGCTTTCATAACATATGCAAAAGCACAATTTCCAACAGGGGATTGACATAGGCTGCATTTTAATAGGGAGAAGATACTGGAAAACAACAGAGGAGGGGCCATTTGCCTCCAGCTTGGGGGGGTGGGGTTGTCAACAGGGCTCTGTTTTCATCTATGCTGAGGTCACCCTGCCCCTGGCCAGACCCCAGGCATTTGTTTGCAGCATGAAAATCAGCGGGCAACTGTTTCTAGCATGTCAGCATCCAAGCTCTGGCCTTATGACAGTGGTCTCTTCTCAGAGGCGACATGTACCAAAGCTGTTGACCCAGCAGAGCTGAGGCAAAGAAATAACTTAGATCCCCGGGGCTGAAACAAAATTAAATGTCTCCATGGGTGTGGTGACATTTTTTCCTTGGTTGGGAAATAACCTGCCACCGTGATTAAGGGGATGCTCCCCAGTGTCCTAAGGCTTGGCCCTGTCTTGGGCCTGTCACGTGTTCTTTCTGATCCTTGAGTTCTTCCGTCAAACAGGGCTAATTCCTACTTTGGAATGTCTAGCACTTGATGAATTTGAAGGCCCCCTGGGGTCTGCCACTTTTGATTGGATAGTCAAAAAGAGAGATGTAAAAACGTTTATAAACTGTAAAGCACGGTACAAATAGGGTTATAGCCCAACTCTATGGAGGGCTCACGTTTTGCCAGGGTCTGTTCTAAATGGGTTACATGCATTATCTCATTTAAGCCTCAACCCTAGCAGATTGGGTACTATGGTTCCCCCCACTTTACAGATGAGGAAACTGAGACCCGGAGAGGTTAAGTACCTCGTGTATGGTGCCATGTAGTGGAACTGGGGTTCCCACCCTGATCTCCCTCTACAGGGCCCCACACCCGAGTTCCTGAATCTTTGCAGGGGAGAAGTGTTCTCCTATGGAGGGTGTGGGGGGCTCTGAATATTCTGAGGGAGGGCACAGGGTCCTAAGGGCTCCAGGTTCTTTCCTGGGGCCTTCATTGTTAGGCGCTCCAGAGTGAAGAGTAGGGACTGGGGGGACCCTCCTCATGCTAGTCCTTGCAAGAGACGGTGCTTCCCTGTCTCTGGGGATGAGGGGGGAGCCATCATGAGCACGCTGTCCCTGCTGCCGCAGCTGTGACATTACTAGTCACGGGGACACTCATCCAGCCCTTCGCTTCCTTCCATCCTCACATCTATGAAGGGCGGACAAGCGAACACTGCCTTTTATAGCTGGAGAAACTGAGGCATAGAGAAAAACCATGAAGTCGTGCAGCCAGGAAGCTTCAGAGCTGAGGCCCCGAGCCAGGACATGTGGCCCTAGAGCCTGTGCATTTAACCACCGTTCTGTGTAATGCTGTGTTTCAGACCCACGGGAGGGCTGGAGCTGAAGAACTCAGGCCAGTCCCCAGGCCAGACCAGGAGAGAACCGGGTAGGCCCTTTACATGTTTGTATCTTATTAGTCCTCATAATTAAGAGGGCTGACTGTCCTGTGTTTATGGATGAAGAAATGCGGGCTTTGAGGGCTGAGCCTTCTCCGAGGCTGCCCCGCTGGGCCGGAGCACCCGGTCTGCCTGCTCCAAAGGCCATTCTGTCCCTCTACGTCTTGGTCGCCCTTAGGAACCCTCTGCTCTCTGAGACTCTGATTCCTGGAAAGATCCAGGTATACTATGTCCTTCTTGGTGGACACCCGGGAGACCAGGCCTCTCCTCACATCTACTTTATGCCTCTTTCCTCGGCAGCCAAGACCAGGGGCAGGTGGTCTACAAAGGGAGAGGGAGGGTAGCCACAAAAAGGGAAATGTATTGATGAGGTGAACCAAATCATTGTCTTAATGCCAGTGATGGCCACACCCACGGGAGTCTCAGCAGACAAGCTTGGTTTCTCTCTGGTCTTGTCCTCTGGATTTTCACTGTGCGGAACTATGACCAGCTCATCCCCCCCTAGAACCACATTGCAGCACCACGAAGTTAGCAGGCCAGAGTCCTTCAGTGGGAGGCCTGTTTGGAAGGGCCAGGCTGCGGTCTTGGGGCTAGGAAGAGCTGATGGGCTGGGGCTGCGAGAGAGGGCAAAGCAGGGAAGCAGGGAGGAGGCATCCAAGTTTTTTCCACTTGTTCTTTTCACCCCATTGTATGAAATGCCTCCTGGGTGACAGGCAATGTGGTTGGTGCTAGGGGTAAGAACAGAAGCTCTGGAGTGGGTGGGACTGGATTCAAACTCCAGCTTCATCCCTGGGCCACTTCACCTCCCTGCATATCAGCATCCTCATCTTTAAAATAAAGCCAGCAGCAGCACCCAGCTCGCCGAGCAATAATGAGGATTAGCCGAGGTCTTGTATATTAAATGCTTAGAGCAGTGAAGGGCCCACAGTAAGCGCTGAATAAATGGTGGCTATTAGTGCTATTATTATCTCTGTCCTTGGGAGTTCACAGTCTGGTGAGACACAGGACATTAAAAAAAAAACAAAAACAACAGATAATTTTCTAAGGACTCGGCCAGGAAGTGATGCTGTTACCCCCAGGAGTGGTGTCAGAATTTCCTGCTCGCTGCTCTCTCTGAGATGCACTGAGGTCATGTTCTGTGCTTCGAGCTGGAGGTGGGTCCGTGCGCAAGCGCCCCCTCCGCCTGAGCCCCGCAGGCTGTGAGGAGTCTGGGCCAGGGGCCCCCTTGCCGCCTTGCTCCCCTTCAGTGTCACCTTGTGAAAGGAGAGAAAAACTGTGTTTGGATTGGAAAGAGCCACTGAAGCTTCTTCACCATTCTCCACTGCAGATAAGAGACAATGAGATGGAAAATCCAAATGGCCAAAATGAATATATAAGAGCAAAAAGTTTAACAGCCTGATGACAAGCAGCACATGAAATGATTATCCTCTGGCAGATGATGAGCATTTCAGAAGCAACAAAGCAGAAGGGGATTAGTGGGGTGAAGTTGGGGACCCTCACTCACGGGCCTCATGGAATTCCTCTGGGAGTAGGGGGGGTCTATCTAGCCTTGGCAGGGACTTCATCTTTCCATTTTGCTGCACCTGGAAGAATCAGCCAGAGGTGGAACTCTGTTCTCAAGTATTACCTGCTTTATTATATTCACGGTCTTAAGGACACTATTTCCCCAGAGGCAGAGGGGATGAGACTTTCCAGTGGCCCCAGAAATTCTCAGCTTTAATCAGACTGATAATCTTACTTTCTGGTCCTAATTGTAGAAAATAAACAATTTCAATTGTTTTCTTTACTATTGTCAACTTTGGGCCCAAAAGACCATCTCCAGGAGCTAGGTTTAAAAAGATAAAATTAAAAAATAATAATTTATTTATCATTTTGGAGTAAGCCAGTCTGTACAGAAAATCTACTTCCTTCTAGAAGGTCAGGTGTGCTGGACTTAGGATGAGATAGGTCCACCTGTTGGTGGGTCTGTTCATTCCCTGGGGTGACTACTGTAGGGTCTAGCCATGGTCTAGATCTTACAATAATCTAAGCCAAGACTGTGGGCAAGAGTGGGATGGGGAAGCAGACTAGGGCAAAAGGAACCCACAGAGGAGGGATATATAGACTAGCTAACATCATCCCTGGTGATAAGATTTTTCACTAGAGCGATCCTGTCTTGGGTGTAGTGGGTTGAGCAGTGTCCCCTACCCCCCAGTCCCCTTCCCCCAAAATATATCCATGTGTCAATCCCCAGAACTTATGAATGTGACCTTATTTGGCAAACGGGTTTTTGTAGTTGAGCTCAGATTAAGGATCTTGAGGTGAGATCATCCTGGACTATCTGGGTGGACCCTAAACCCTTATAAGAGACAGAAAAGAAGAAGACCAGATGAAGTGAGAGGCAGGAGTTGGAGTCAAACAACCACAAGCCTAAGAACCCTTGGAGA
This sequence comes from Leptonychotes weddellii, assembly GCF_054177405.1. Taxonomy (NCBI): domain Eukaryota; kingdom Metazoa; phylum Chordata; class Mammalia; order Carnivora; family Phocidae; genus Leptonychotes; species Leptonychotes weddellii. The sequence continues at coordinate 27,083,025 of NC_138374.1, read as the reverse complement.
CACCAGCAGCTGGGAGAGGCAAGGAATCTCTCCTCTAGCCTTTGGAGGGGGTGCAGCCCTGCTTGATTTTGACCCAGTGATATTGATTTTGGGCTTCTGGCCTCCAGAACTATGAGAAAATAAATCTCTGTTGTCCTAAGACCCCAAGTTTGTGGTCATTTGTTATGGCAGCCCTAGGAAACTGGTACAGAACTCAGTGGGTACAGAACTAAGTGGGGAAAACATTGGTGGAAGACTGGAGTCCACGAGGATGGTGGCTCTCAAAAAGAGCACAGGGTGGTGCTGTGGCAGGAGAGAAGGGAACAAAAATCAGGAGCCTCTTAACCTCTTCCTTGGGTGGCACCTGCTCAGACCAGGGGTGAGATCATCCTGGATTATCTGGGTGGGGCCTCTCCTGGGTGACATGGGTTGTCAGGTGGTGACTTCCTGCTTCTCCATCCTTCCAGTTATACCCACCTGGTTTGTCATGGTCATGAGGGAGAGATTGGCCCAGGTGACGTAAGGTTGTATGAGAACATGAGATCACAGGGATCAGCCGAGGAATCGAGGGCTTTAGCCCCAGGTCTTGGCAGCTGCAGGGCCTGGGAACAGTGCCGGGGAGGCAGCCAAGTCCCTGGGGGCACCGCAGACACCAGAGGCCCTCGTCTGGGCAGCTGGGAGGGGCTTTTTGACCCTCATGGACTGGATTCCTGCTCCCACCTGCTCAGTCTGCTCACCTCCACCCTTGAGTTCTTTCTTAAGGCTTTGGTGCCTACTGCTCCTTGACCATTGGGCAACCTCAGAAGAAAACAGCATGAATGAACAAGCAACAAACAGATACCAAAGAGAAACTGCGCGCAGAGCCAATCTCAGCTTGGCAGCTTTTTTTTTTTTTTTTCTTGTAGGACACGTGTGTTTGTGGTCATAATATTAGATTGCACACACTCATAGAGTCATATTTTCTGCTAGTGAAATTGCTCCTGGCTCATATAATGGGATTAAATATATCAGTATTTCATGGTGTTCCGCAAAAAGCCCTTAACTTCCAGGTGCTCAGCCGCACGGACAAGTTTGAGAACCACTGATCTATAATGAAGGGTAAAATCTTTGAACACGTAAGTAAGCAGGACGTTTGAGAGAAGCCGTTTGTCACTAATTCATCCGTATTTGGGGAGGTAGAAACTGGATACAGGTACAGGCAAAATGATAAATGTAAGGCATTTAAAATTTTCAGAAAGTATCTCATTAGACTTCACATCTAATAGAATTGGTAGAAAACACTCTTGAAGACCTCTTTTGGCCTTCGGAGTGAAACCAGAAAATCAGCTTCATTTCATTAGCCAAACATAACCTCATTGCTTCCTGGCTACACTTTGATTCGTCTGTCTCCGCCTGCCCATGCAAAAGGATGCTGTCTGTGTCAAAACCACATCACAGATGTTGGCCTCAGGCTCCAGAGTCCATACACCCCACTTCTCAATCAGTCCAGGGAAGGGACTATCCTGGGATCAGGGCCACTCTCTCCCTGACCTAAATTGCATCTTACCGAGCTATCCAATAAAACCCAGAAAAGGACCTGGTGTCCCTGCGGGGTCTCTGCAGGAATTTACAGGAGGACATTCTATAAAGGCCAGGAAGCCCGGACGTTGATTGGCCTCCTCCCAGAAAACATTGCCTACTTCTGAACTCAGCAGTGAACTAAGAGGGAGCAGGTAAGCAAGGGATACACTCTAGACCTGGAAGAAATGACTTAAAATCAGACCAAAAAAAAAAAAAAATACTCCCTTGTAAAATGGAGTCTCTTTCAAGAAAGCATATGCAGAAAACAGAGTTGGGGGAAAAAAAAGATTTAGCAAAATCCCTCTTTGATGGATCCACAGTAGGCTCTTAAAAAGAATTATGAGTTTGGGGGCATGGTGTTCCTTCAGTAATAATTATTCAGCCGCTACCATGTGTCAGGCTCTGTGCTAGGCCCCGAGGAGATAGCATGCAGAAGGCTGACAGTGTCTGCCCTTTAAGGAACGAACGCTTAGGTGGGAACCCAGAAAGAAGGGTGGTAATCACAGGATCAGCTGTAATGATGGATGATGGGAAAGGACCCAATGGGAACCCCAGCACCTGAACAAAGTGGGAGCAGCCCCCTAGCCCAAGAGAGAGGGGACGGGGGGACATTGCTACAGTCACTGAGCCCTGGGTAGCTTTTCTTGCACCGGGCCATAGCCTGGCCCCTGGAGAGGAGATATCAGGAGCACAAATGGTTTTGAAAGTGTTTTAATGACTGGGCGCATCCATAATGCAGCTGCTGCAGCCCCAGAAGCTCAGACAATGGGCAGCATGATGGAGTCTACCCTGTTATAAATATTTGATCTTCTAAAACGGTATTACCGTAAATATTATTCACTGTCCTGAAAACCTTCGAGCTCATAGTTTTAATTTCCCACATTAGGAGTCTAATGAAGAGGGTTTCAAAGTGCCCTCTCTGGGGACAGAGTTTACTGGCAGGTTCCATGCTAGGTCCTGGGGGAGGTTAAATTTGGATGGGGTGATGCCTGTTCTCAGCGACGGAGATGGGCAAGCGGGAGTGAGAAGCGCAGCAGGTGTGGGTGAACCAGCCCGTGCGGGGGGGCCTGAGGACACCCTCATTCTGAGGGTCCTGGGGAAAGTGGGGGAGACTGCCCTTCACCCAGGGTCCCAGAGAAGGGGTAATGCATGGCTGCCCAGGTCCGGAGCCAGCTCTGCTTCTGATTGGCTAGGTGGCCTCAGGCGAGGCACACTGTTACCTTCCCTGTAAAATGCAGATGACGACTGCCTTACCTTTAGGGTGACTTCTCGGGAGAAGACCCGTGCGTGGCGTGGTGCTCTGCATGCAGTCAGTGCTCAGGACACGTGTGAGCACAAGTTAGCTCCTCCAAGAGCCCATGCCGCTGTGGCTAATTGACACCCCATGACCTCAGGTTAGCTCCAGCTCCCTCAGCATGGCCTCCGGGGTCCTCCATGAGCTCACCTTCCCTTCTTCCCCCTCCTAATCTCCTGCTGCTGATAGGAGCCCCAGGCCCCAGCCGGTCAGCTTGCAGTTGCCCTTCACGGTCACATGGCCACATGGTCATCTCATTCTTCTTGTCCTTTCCCGCCTGCTCTCTCTCAGCCTTTGGCCTGGCTAAGCCCTTTGGGTTGTCATGCTTTAATTTGTGCTTGCCTCCTCCGTGAAGCCTCCCTGACACCGGGGCACACCTGCCACTCTCCCCTGGGCTCCCCCACACCCTGTCCTGATGACTTCCTGTTGTCCACACAGCCGGGAGGGTCTGGCAAGGACGGAGGCTCGCTCTTCTTTCCATCTCCAGGGCTTGGCAGAATACTTGCTTCCTGGCGTTCAGTGAATGTTTGTTGAACAAATGAATGAATTATGCAGAGACAATTTCTAAAGGACGTTCATCCTGATGCAGTGTTTATTCTGCCAGAGTCCCTGGGAGCATTACGAAGCTCAGAGAGCTTAGGTGACTTGTCCGGAGTCATTCAGCAAATTCTCAGCATGAAGCAGCATGCCTCCTCTCTACCCTGGGCCCAAGGGCAACTCTGAGTGATTACAGAGTATTCCAGGATCTGAGCCATTTAAGGTTGGGTCAGAGCATCTCTTTCTGACTCTGGCTGGTTAAGAGTTGAGGGCTTCTACGGAAATGTGAGTCCTGGGCCTCTGGCATTCCAGGTCATGGTGGAGTGAGGAGGGAGGAGAGGGGTTCTTCCCGGGGCCCCCAGAGTCATCGTATCCTATAATAGCACCCTTGAACCTCCTAGGCATTCTCTTTCAAGTGCTTACAGCCCCACCTACAGAAGAGGAAACTGAGGCACAGAGATGTTCTGTCACCTGCTCAAGGTCATGCAGCTACTACGTGGCAGAACTTGGCAAGGAACCCGAGCTCCTAACTACCGCTCATTTCCCTGGGTCTTTGACACAGAGATCATGCCAGGGTCTAAAACAAATCTAGCCCCCAGAATGGCCGGTGCTGATGATTTAAAGGGCCCAACAGTGCTTCATCTTCCTGCCGGGCTCCCTCATTTTAGTAAATGTTGAGATTTAAGAGCTCATAAAACTGAGCTATAACGGTGCCCTGCTAAGAGCTCTGCACAGGGCTTTCTATCCTAGGCTGCGCCCGGCCTGGCAGTCCTCGCCTTGTCCCACGTCACCCCGCCAGAGCTCCGCAGCTGACATCGCTGCCAGGCCCATCAGGTTATTTATGTCCTTGCCAGGGCTAGATTGACATGCTGTGTGGCAGCGTGCACAGTGACTGACTGAAGTCATCGATTGTTCAGGGTGCTGGCAGCAGCTGCAAGGCTGGGTGGGCATCGGGGTTCAGCCTGCTCACAGGGCAAATGACTGTGGATGGAGCATTTGCACAGGGACCATCTTCCTGTGGCCACAGCAAGACAGAGGCTACTCATGCCCCTGGAAGCAACTCTGGCTATTGGTAGCCCCCCCTCTGATCTGCCTCAATGGTGGCTTTCTTCAGACTGGAACCCCCTTCTAGAGTCTAGGGCTCGTGTCTCCAACATGCACACTCTCCAGCCATGCCTCCAACACTCAGCATGGTTCTGTCCTATAGTCGATATCCAAGCAGTGTGAATGGATGGAAGGATGGATGGATGCAAGAATGGATTGAAGGAAGGAAGCAAGGAAGGGGTTGATTGATTATTAAATTGATTATTAAAATGTCCCCAATTCTTCATACCTCACTATAAATGTACCTTTTGCAACGTAACTTCTGAGCTCCTCACACGAAGAAGTAGAGGTCCCCCCGCCCTCACCCCTTAAATATGGGCTGGCCTTGGGACTTGCTTTGGCCAGTGGAATACAGTGGAAGTGACAGTGGCCAGTTCCACGCCAAGACCTCAAGACATCTCATGCACATCTGCTTTATCTTTAGAACCCTGTTGAGCGGCCAAGTGAATAAGCAGGAGCCAGTTTGCTGGATGATGAGACTCACTGCCGGCAGCCAACTGCCAGACGTGCATGTGAGGGGATGCCAGCTCACCCACCAGCTGATTGCAGATGCAAGACGGAGTCCAGTCGAGGCCAGCCAAGCCTGGCTGAGACCTGCCCCGCTAACCCACAGCCTCGTGAGCAATCACAAACGCTTGTTGCGTTGAAGCCATTTAGCCACGGGCTGGCCGGCTGTGCAGTAATACAGCTGGGCCGGCGCAGACACCTGGAAAATGAGCCCCTTCAGGTTCAGAATCATCCCCACTTCTCTTTTTACTGCCCTGTTTCGTCCTATGCCCTCATGTCCTGTCACAGCCTGGCCAGAACCTTCGACCCCATGTTGGACTTTCTTCTTCTAAGTCCGTGTCTAAGATGCAGCGCAAGCCGCTGCAGCTCAATTCAACCGATTACTTCACGGAGCACCTGCTGTGTGAAAGGCGTCATTCCAGCCACTGTGGGGGTAGAGAAAGCGACCGATGGCTCGCGCCTTCCATCGGCATTCGGTCGCCCTTCCAACATTAATAATAAGTGATATCTTTACAGCACCTGGCAATAGTCAAAGGGCTTTCACATATATCACATATTTGAGCTTGCGATTTGGGGGTGACATGGCAGGTTAAATAAGAATTAGCTATTACTGGGCGCCTGGGTGGCTCAGTTGGTTAAGCGACTGCCTTCGGCTCAGGTCATGATCCTGGAGTCCCAGGATCGAGTCCCGCATCGGGCTCCCTGCTCGGCGGGGAGTCTGCTTCTCCCTCTGACCCTCCCCCCTCTCATGCTCTCTCTATCTCATTCTCTCTCTCAAATAAATAAATAAAATCTTTAAAAAAAAAAAAAGAATTAGCTATTACTGAGTGCCTACTGCATACGCAGCACCATGGCGGAGGCTGGGGAAGGAGAAATAAATGATGCAGGGAGCTTCTCTAAGTGCTGGAGTGGTTGAGGCCACCCTCTTGAGGCAAGCATCCCTGCTTGGTCGAGGAAACGGAGATGCAGAGCCCAAGACTGCAAGGAACAAATGTATAAAGTTCCACTTTTAGGTGCAAGAATCAAATGCAGGTTAGGGGAGCCATGGCTGAGTATCGGTCCTGGTGAACAAGACATGAGGAGGTTTTAGCTGTCAAAGCTATAACTGAAGGGCCACTTCAAATTTTAGATTACAGAACAAATCTGAATTCCTCATGGGATCACAATAAGGGGCGTGAGAGCCCCTGGGCCGGCTGGGCCGCATCTAGACGGAGGCATTCCAGGCCAGGCTCTGCATTGTAAGGAGTATATTAATGCTGGTGTGTCAGCCCCAGGGTGTGGTCGGGGGGAGTGACCGAGATGGAGAAGAGGCCAGAAACTGGGCCTGGAATACTTGAGGGAATTTGGGCTTTTTAGCCTGGAGAAGAGAGGACAAAGGAAAGATGGGGGGAGGGGGCGGGTCAAATGTTTGAAAACCCTGTTGTGTTTAAAAAGTCCATTTTTTTCCAGTGTTGTCCAAGAAGGTGCAGGGCAAGGAATTGTAACAGGGTAAATTTCAGTTCCACTTAAGAAGTAACTGTCTGCTATCTTGAGCTGCCCATCAGCAAACAAGCTCTCTGTGTGGAGATCTGCAGTATCCATTGACGAGTGGTGGCTGGAAACAGGGCTCGCGGGCATGGCAAGAGTCTGGGTTCAGTAACTCCTGAGGTTCCTTCCACCTCTGAGTTCCTGTGACAGCATCTCCAAAGTGGCTTCTAAGCCCCCAGGGGTCTGCAACGTTCTCTTGTAAAGACAGCTAGAAGGAAGGTTACCATGGAATGCTTCCTTCCATCAGCACACTGGACTCTGGTGGCTACTGAGAACATTTTTTTTTTTTTTAAGATTTTATTTATTCATTTGACAGAGAGAGAGAGAGACAGAGAGAGCACAAGCAGGGGGAGCTGCAGAGGGAGAAGGAGAAGCAGGCTCCCCGCCGAGCAGGAAGCCCGATGCGGGGCTCGATCTCAGGACCCTGACATCATGACCTGAGCTCAAGGCAGTTGCTTAACTGACTGAGCCACCCAGGCACCCCTGCTGAGAACATTTGAAAAATGGTCTGTGCCAGGAGAATGTGCATTTGCCTTCTTAGAGGAACCTATAGAAATAGTTTATCTATATAAAAGTTCATATGTACATGTTATAAAAACATTGCCTGTAATTTAAGTAACAATATGGCATCTACAGAAACATGATTCGTAATTTACCATTCTGCTCCGAAGTGGTGGGAGCAAAAGCCTGGACCCCTCTTTTCATTATGACGAGTGACTCGCCTCTCCCAATTAAAGGGTGCAAGAAAATGTGAGGACAATGTGTCAACCGGGGGGAGCTGGAGAGGGAGGTAGACAAGGGAGGGAGCGAACGAGACACACGGAGCCAAAGGAGTGGTCAGAATTACAGCGCTGCAGCGTGCGACAAATCAGCTGGGTGAAGGGCTGGGAAGAGTGCGGTGTTCACCGGCTTCCGGCTTGCTGATTTGGGACAATGATGTCGTTGATGATAATAGCAGTAATAGTTAACATTTATTGAGCACTTACTATATGCCAGGGAGTAGGAGTTCTAAATATCATCTCATTTAAACCTCACAACAATCCAATGCAGTAAGTGCTCTTGTTCTGTTTTTTTTTTTTTTTTTTTAAAGATTTTATTTATTTGACAGAGAGAGATACAGCGAGAGAGGGAACACAAGCAGGGGGAGTGGGAGAGGGAGAAGCAGGCTTCCCGCGGAGCAGGGAGCCCGATGCGGGGCTCAATCCCAGGACCCTGGGATCATGACTGAGCCGAAGGCAGACGCTTAATGACTGAGCCACCCAGGCGCCCCGTTACTTCTGTTTAATAGAAGAACAATTAAAGCACAGAGAGCTGAAGTAACGTGTTCAAGGTCACACAGCCAGGAAGTGAGAGAGCTTGCATTCGAACCTGACTTGATCATCTGACGGGAGCCTGCACTTTCAGCCTCTTCTCGCTCACATCTTGTCTGTCTGCCTCTGTAGTGCTAGTGGAGGGCCATCTGTCTGTCTTTCAGTCATCCGCAGTCCCTAGAGTGTGATGGCATCAAGAAGCATTTCAAGAGCACTGAGTGATCCCACCACCTCAATATATTGATTCCTCCTCCGGAATGACACAGGCAAGAAAGATGAGTTCTGCCTGGTGGCATAAATTAGCTCCGTGCCCTTGGGGTTCTGTCGCACCGTGCAGCCTCTTTGCCATTCAGGTGGCAGCCTGCCTGTGGCAGCGCTTTGACTTTAGAGCAGTTCACAGGCTGCACGTGGCAAATGCCAGGACAACAGCTTCCATGTTGAGCCTGGACAAATGGCAGAGCAGAGCAGAGGGCAATGCAATTTACAAGGAATCTTAGCAACCAGGCAACGGGCGATAAACCAGAAAATCGCCGAGGCAACTCAGCAGAGCATGGGCTAAACGAATTGCAGGATTTGTGAGCCAATTTACACCTGTCAGGGGAGGGGTGGGGGAGGCACCGGGCGGCTCTGAAAGCCAGACGACGGCCAGGCTGTCACCTCTGGCAGACCTGTTGAAGGGCAGTGGGGACATGCATTCCCTGCTGCGAGACAGCTGGGTGGTGGCCTCTGGGGACATTTCTGAGTGGATCTCAGGCCTCTCTCAGAGGAATCAGGGTTTCAAAAGATCCCTGTGGACCAGGTGTGGGGGTAAAGATGTGAAGGGAGTGACCCTCTCTTTTCTTTGCTCCCAGGGAATCAATAAAGGATAGATGAAGATTCCTCAAACACAAACAGAGCCCACCTTTGGCCTCCACTCCAAGGAGTTAGTTTCTTAGGAAGTAAACCTCATCTCTCAGGTGAGACACCTCATTGCAAGGTAGGAAGCAGACTTGTGAGGATGTGGAAAACAAGTGGAAGGAAGCGGCGAGGGGAGGGGGGAGGCTTCTCTCCAGGGTGACATTGGCACACATCTGCTCAGAAACATATTCCCATCCCAAGAGACTTCCGCGGGGAGCAAATTCAACTGTCCCTGGGGCCTGTGGAGTGGGGAGGGGACAGGTTTTCACAATATAAATCTATACACCTAAACAAAAGATCTGGAAGAGCGTCTAGAGGAAAGTGTGCCCCTCGTATCATGCGGGGCCAGAGAGCGTCTGCCTTGTGATAGTCTGGCACATTCAAGTCTCAGCTGAATGGATTAGCACACGAGCAGTCATGTGCCAGACGCAGTGTTAGGGTTAAGGGATACAATCTCAAACTAAGTTAAAGACAAAGGCTTATACTAAGCCTTACTAAGAGGACTGCTATGCTCCTCTGGCAGTGTAATTCTTGCTGATGCTGCTGGAAAGTGAGCAGTGGGATCCTGCAGTGTAAAGAAATGGGCCTCAGTTTCCCCCTCTGTAACTGAAGTTCTCCAGGGCCCTATCCAGCTCTGCCTTCCTGTGGCTCTATGTTTTGGGGCAGTCGTGGGGGCTTAGGCATTGACTTGGAAAAGCAAGTGTGATCCTTTGCGCAAGCCACACGGAGCTCCCCGCTGAAGTTCTAGAAAGCTTCCCGATGATCCGTCATTCCCTTGCTTCTGGGTTCTCCAGCCGCCAGCCCCCCAAGGCCTTGCTCCTGCTCTGCAGGACACAGCAAGGGGGTCCTACGTGGGACCTACACAGGCTCCTGCCACAATTCCCATCTAGGAGGCCACTTGCAGGGGAAAAGGGGGCACGTTGGAGTGTGGGGAGGGAGCAATGGTGAGATGACAGCCACCCATCCCAGCACATGGCCCCTCATCCAGCCTTCTGGCCCCGAGCACAGCGATGAAGAGAGCCCAGCATGACTGAGACTGCTTTGTCTGCCAACCTGGTTGGCAATTCACACAATTTACATTTTTTAAAATATATTTTATTTATTTATTTGAGAGAGAAAGACAGAGATAGCGAGAAAAAGCACGAGCAGGGAGGAGAGGGAGAAGTAGGCACCCCACTGAGCAGGGAGCCCAATGCGGGGCTTGATCCCAGGGCCCCAAGACCATGACCTGAGCAGAAGGCAGATGCTTAACCGACTGAGCCACCCAGGCGCCCCCAATTCACAGAATTTAGGCAGCTAAGAGGGTGACTCTGGACTAGCACATGGCCAGGAGATTTGGGCGTTACTTTCCTTTGAGGGCCTCTGTCTCCTCCCATGTACAGCGAACATGAGGATAATCCCTGGCACGTGAATCTCCGGAGCATCTGAACTAACATGTGAGGGCACTAAGTGCAGGGCCCAGCATACTGTTAGCGCACACTGGGAACAGTGCACTATGTTTAGTGTCAAGGACCCAAATTCCAGGCACAGAGATGCATACATTCCACAGCTACCTAATTAGAGATTCTAGCCACGGGACAAGCAGGAGACTCAGGACTCTGACCTCAGCTGGGGTGTTTGGGTCAGGCTGGGACTGCACAGGGGAATGAAGTCGAATTTCCAGGGGACCTGGGAATGCACCGAATGGTCTGCAGCATCAAGGCCAAAGGATAAGGGCAAAGAAAAGAACCAGATCTTCCCAGAAGGATCCATCACAGGGTGCATCGGTCAGCTTTTGTCGTATAACACACAAGGGTAGTGTCTCCGTGACATACAACAAAAGGCACTTAGTTTGCTCACAGATTTACAAGTTACCCTGCTGCTTCGTATAGACGCCAGGCTGAAGGAGCAGCAGTTTCCTCAAAGCTCTTCTCCTGGCCATGGCGGAAACACAGAGAACAAGTGGAAGACTGCCAGGCCTCTGCAGGCCTTGGCTTGCAACTGGTACACTGTGACGTCGGCCCCTCTGCTATTGGCCAAAGCAAGTCCCAGGGACCAGCGTGAAGTCAAGGAGTGGGGACATGCACTTGTCCATGCTGAGGCTAGAGGAAGGGTGTATTTGCAGGGACGGGGGGGAAGAATTGTGCTCTCTAATCTAATCTACCATGTAAAGAGTGGGCTCTGAGAGGGGGAAGGGGCTTTAGGAGATAGAGAGATGACCAAGGTGACATACGCCAAAGTGAGAGACACACACCAGAGAAGGTCCATGGTGGGGCTTAAGGGAGAAGGAAATGTTCAGTGAAGGAACTGGGTCAGAAAAACTAGTGTCCCCTCCCATGGGTCCCTGGGCACTGCCAAGAAGCCCCTCCACCTTTTACTTTATCAGTCATCAAGTGGGCTGGCATGGAAGTGGCTTGGCTACTGTCCTTGCAGGCAAATAACTTACTGTCACAACAGTAAGAAGTGTATTTTTTTTAAGATTTTATTTATTTATTATATATAGAGAGAGCATGAGTGGAGAGAGGGAGAAGCAGACTGTCTGCTGAGCAGGGAACCCGACGTGGGGCTCGATCCCAGGACCCTGAGATCATGACCTGAGCCGAAGGCAGACACTAACCTACTGAGCCACCCAGGCACCCCTTGAGAAGTATACTTGATCTGAGAGGCTTACCAGGACTTCAGTTATACATGAAAATGACTGAGCAACACCAATATATTCTAATTTACTCTTAAAAAAACCCAGTTCTTCTCATTCAGGCCTAATGTACCCAAATGCATCTTATAATAGTTCTGAGTGCAGTTCCTGGAAATACCAGGAAGGAACGTGGAGTTAATGAAGGGAATTATTAATTACTAAGGCAGATATGACCTTAAAGAAGTGACCTATGGGTCAAGATGGTGGTTTATTTATTTATGACGGGTATTCCTACCAACTTCCAAACAAATCTGAGATGACCGACAATTAAAAATATAGTCCCCAGGACAGTGAGATTAGAGATGAAATCTCCAAAGTCACATGGATGAAGAGAGGAAATGATTAAAGCAGAAACCTAGCAGAAGATAGTTACTGCAATTGCACATTAAATTGAGCTAAAGTGAAAGGGGAGATATGAGTTATTGGACGAAAGGAAGTAGAGCCATTTGTCAGGAGAGGCAAACTTTTCCCTGACACTCAATGTGGGCACAAATTTATCACGAGGATCTCAATATAAGGACACGGAGGCACATCATACATGCTCTATCCAAAGACCTCTGCAGGAAATGGAGAAACATTCTTCAGATGGTCGTTCATTACAAGGATCCTGGATAAAAGCTGAGGTCTTAGGGATGCACCCTCTAGACCTCATGTGGCGCCAGCTAATGGCTTATGGATTGTTGTAGAGGCAGGCCGGGTTAGGTGTGTTTAGAAGGCCGGGGTTAAAGCCAGAGGTCAAGGGCTTGGAGGAGATGTGTGGCTTTCCCCCTGGGAGCCAGGCCGAGAAAGTACAACCCTCCCCCCACTGCCCCACTGACGCCGCCTTGCCTTGTCCCCCTGAAAGTGTGAGAAGCAAGCAAGGCAGTGTCCTTAGTAGGGGAAGGTGGGGAAAGCCCTTGGTAAAGGACAAAATATGACCACAACACAGAATGGCACCAGTAATTTTTCATTTACATGAACAAAACATACCTGCAAAGATGAACGACCGAAAGGAAATCTGCTGGAATGGTCACCGTGCGAACCTTTGGGTGGTGGAAATTCGGAGGATTCTTTTGCTCCCAATATGCTGCACTTCCCAAATCTTCTGGATTGAGCTTGTGTGACTTCTATAAGTAGAAAAGAGAGAGAGAGAGAATGCTGGCTTTTGTAAATCCTGATTCTGGAGGTCCAAGTTGTGTAAAGAAATCACATGCATTAATTTTGAAACAGGGTAAAGAAGATGCTGGAAGATACTGGCAGCTTCAGTCTCCTGCCAGTAAGAACACATTATTTAATTGGTACAACTTCGTGGGCAGGAAAACTGGTGGTATATCACACAAGTTTTTAAAATGCGCATACTATGGCTACACTAATTTTGTCTGTGGGAACTTATTCTAAGGAAATAGTCATAGCTGTATGTGAGGACCGAGCTCTAAAAAGTATTCCTTACAGCATTATCTATAAAGTGTGGAAACAACCGAAATACTCACCATTAGAGATTGAGTTAAATACATTGTGTTCCTCAGGAACATAGTACAACTATCGCAAAGAAGAGCTTGGAAGAATTCTTAATGACAAGGGATGATGCTTTGCAGTTCCCTGTTCAATGAAAAATGGAGGTTGCAAAAGATCATGCCTAGGACCATTCTACTTCTGGAAAAAGGAAAAAATGTATTTATCAGTAGGATTATAGGCTATTTTGCTTTCTTTCCCCCACCCCTGTTTTGAGCTTATCTGTATTTACTAAAATACTATGTATGTCTTTGGCAATGAGAAAAAAGGGGGAAGAATCACTTTTAATACGCAGTACTGTTTTATAGTTCTGTATTCTGGGGGAAAATGAGAGGAATCTCCTGCGTGTCGGGATGCTCTTTAGGAAGCATATTTGGAGCAAGCTTGCCATCTTCAGGAGAGTAAGTTGGCTCTGAATAGAATCGGAGCATCTTTAGGGCCATTTGTCTGTACCTTTCCTCTCTGTACCCCTCGGTTGGAAGCAATTCTTGTGAGAGCCTGAAAGCCCAGAGGGTCCATCCTTCTCTCCTCCCTCTCGCATCCCAGCTGACGTGTCGGTGAAGGATTGGCTAGGAGAGGATCGTGAGGCCTGTCCTGACACGGCGGCTCCCAGGCCATCTCCCTACGGTGCGTGACAAAAGATGGGAGGGCAGACCAAGAACAATCGCTCGCCCTGACATCAGGCTGGCTTTTAAAAGATGACACATTCTTCTCCAGATAAACCAGCCTCTAAGAGACAAGGACCCAAAGCACTGCCCCTGGGTCTTGTGTATACACTCCTTGAGATTTATTTGGCTTTTTGCTATTAAGTTCAGCCCTTTGAAAATTCATCTCAGTCCAATTTCTTACCGTGTTGCTCCTCTTTGCAGACAGGCTGCGACAGATGAACATTTTTCCTCTTGGTCTCCTCAGCTTATAGGCCATGAGGAGTGCAGGGAAATGTCTTCAAGGGAAAAGAATAAATTTGAGCATGTCAGAAGCATTGCCGGGACTCCGTGCCATGAGATGAAGGGACGTCTGGTTGAAAGAAAGACAGGCAGAAGAAATGTCATTCGGGTGAAGGCAAGAAATCACTGCCTACTGGAGTCCTGGGCTTGGAGAGATGCAAATGAAGCTGGCAAAGTGCCTCAGGGTCTGTTGAGATGGTTCTCAAAGTATGGCCCAGGGATCCGGGTGGGCCTTGACGTTTTTCCGTGTTTCACAGAAAGCGAGGTGACAGGTATTTATTGAAGGTCTTTCAAATGCAGGATGCTTGCCCTGTGATAGCTCCTTCAGCCTCACCACAACCGTAGGAAGCAGCTGCTCTTATCCACACCCTCCAGGCCAAGGGACCAAGATCCAGAAGGGTTGCGTAACTTGCCTGAAGACGCACAGCTGGAAAGTGGAGGAGTCCCAATTCGAACCCAGCCGTGCCTGATTCCCAAGCATGGGCTCCTCAGGCTCTGCCAGGCTCTCTTCTTCGGGGTCAGTATTTGTAACAGGACTGAAGTAAATGAAAAAACTATGGACAGTGATTTTGCCTCGGCACTGATCAGCTCCAACTGTTGCAAGAGGTGCTTACTTTGAACATTTTAGAAGCCTTCTCTTTCTGGCATGAATCTGTTGTTTGCTTTCGAGAAACAAAGGATTTACTTCACACCGTCTTACCAGAGCAGGACCAGTTTCTTGTTTATTCTCATGAGAGATTTAAAAATTTACTTTATTTGGCTTTTTTTTAGTTGTTGTTGTTTTGTTTTGTTCTGTTGTTTTTGTTTTTTGTTTTTTTGGGTTTTTTGCAGAGGTCAGCAGAGGAGGGGGATATACTCGCTTCACTGAGGTGGATAATGGCTAGAATTTTTCAGAGGCTCTGCTCAGCACACTGAAGGAGCTCTCCTTCCCCTTTATCAAGAGTTTGGAGCATGGATAGAAATTTTAGAACTTGGTTGCTTTTTAAACAAATTTTTATAATTTGAAGTCCTTTAACTTATGGGACATTGCAAGAAGAGTACCAAGAACTTCCTTTAGATACCTTCTATATATACTTGATGTACCTGGACATACCTACTTCCTTTATTATAGCTTTACACAGACTCCCCATTTGTTAACATGATACCCCATTTCCTCCACTACTGTCTCTGTCTTCATGTATCTACCCATTGGAGGACAAGTTGCAGAAGTGATCCCTCATACCCCTAAATACTTTAGCCTGTACTTCCCTAAATCAAGGATACTCTCCTCAGTAACTGCCACAAGTCCTCCAAATCAGGAAATACTGTTGTGACAGGACCATCCCATTCATAGATTTCATCCAGAATTTGCCAACTCTTCCAACAATGTTTCCTTTTCTTGCCTGGTTCAAGACCAATTCAAGATCACATGCTGCCTCTGGTTATCACATTGATTTCCTTTCAGTGTGGGAGAGTTCCTCAGTCTTTCCCTCTCTTTCTTGACCTTGGCCGTTTATAAAGAGTACGGATCTCTCATTGGGGTTTTCCAGTGGTTCCTCATGCCTAGACTCAGGCCATGCATTTTAACAGGGAAAGCACAAAAATGAGGCTGGGGTGCATTTCATCAGAGGGCTCACAGTCAACTCTTCACACCACTGTGATGGATCCTCAATCATCCATCTGGTCAAGGTGGTGTCTGCCAGACTTCTCTACCATCAACTCACCATTTGCCCCTCTGTGGTTGACAAGTATTTTTAACCACAAAATTTGGTTGGGGCTATGCCAATATCTTGTTCCTTAGGAGAACTCCACCCTGCCTTAGCATTTGTTCATGCCTTCATCAACAGCCCCTACAATGGTTGCCCAAAAGAGATAATTGATTGCCATCATTCCTTCTATATTTGTTGACATCTTAGATAAAGAAGAGCTACCTCTTCTTTTTTACTTGCCTGCCTACCTATCTCTGTCATCTCTCTATCTCCATCCCTGTCTCCGTCTGACCACAGGTTTACACCAACACTTCCAATGACAACCCATCACCTCAGGATTCTATCGTTCTCTGTTCCCTACTTGTAAATCCCTTCTCCAACAGTGAGAAACTTAGCTCCAGTCAGCCTCAATATATTTACTTCTCCACTCACTCCCCCTTATGTCTCCCATCTCTTGACAAGGCCAGCAGCCTCTGAATTTCCAGGTTTGCCTCCACCATCTCAGCCCATAGCAGCTTCCTGGGCCATGGGCCAGGCACCACCTCCTTGGCCCTGCTGCCCCTTAGCCCTTAGCCATACTGCCACCTGTGAGGGAAGGAAAGGGAAAGAAAGAGGAGGAAGAGCAATTTGAGGACTTGATCATTTTCTTCAGGGTCTTTCCCTGTAGGATGCTTCCCACTGTGGTTAACACAATCTGGGGCTCCCTTCTTTGGGTATCCCCTTCACTCAAAGGCTATGCTAAAAGGACAGTTTCATTTTTATACCAATGGATTCCTCTCCCCTACACACTTCCAGGTGATTGGATGAGGGGAGAGTCAAGGTATTGTTGGCCAACAACTGGTGAGATCCTTTCTATCTAGGACCTGAGCTGAAAGTAGCAGCTACTCCAGGTGATGTCCCCGGGCCCTGTGCTGAATGGTACATGGAGTCTAGCCTCAGGCAGATACTTCAGACACCGCGCACAGGTGGGTAGGCCAGCGGAGGAGGCCATTCTGCAGAGAACCAAGGCCTGGAGCACAGGAATGGTTCAGCTTGGGTGGGGCTCGAAGTTTATGCAGCTTTAAGAATATATTCTTTAAGAAAAAGAATGTGGATATAAGTGTATAACCTTGTGACCTTTAGATAACCCTCACTCTTTCCATGACTGTTTTATTTAAATTAGTCCAAGCGGCTTTCTCTTTCTTGCACCAAGAAGCCAGAACTCAGAGTATTAAGGTGCTGACAGGGAGCAGACACTAGCTGTTCCTTCTGCTTTCACTGTTGAAGGCAAACTCAGTTCCACATTTTTGTTCCTGAGAAATGTTCCTCTTAATTAGACCACCGAATGGACAGATAAGGTTTGGGATTTTGCCGCAGTAAATAAAGAAGATTCAGAAGTTATAGTTTTAGCACTGCTATCCCAGATTTTTAGTCTGGTGCACAAAGATGCTTCTAAATCAAATGTCTGAGTGTCCTTCGGGATTGCCGTTGATTCAAGATTGCTGGGGATGCTTTACATCCAGTTCCAAATAGCTTCAGAGTTCAAATCAGAAAAAAGTTCTCAGACTCACCAGCAAAAGATACTTTTGGGGGCGCCTGGGTGGCTCAGTCGGTTAAGCGACTGCCTTCGGCTCAGGTCATGACCCTGGAGTCCCGGGATCGAGTCCCGCATCGGGCTCCCTGCTCGGCAGGGAGTCTGCTTCTCCCTCTGACCCTCCCCCCTCTCATGTGCTCTCTCTCTCTCTCATTCTCTTTCTCTCTCAAATAAATAAATAAAATCTTTTTTTTTTTTAAAAAAGATACTTTTGGAAGTGGGAAATTAACCTGTTTTGCAGGGGTCAGTGGACCCCAGGTGAGTGGAAGTGAACTGCTAGTTAGGGAAGCTACTGAGGTTTCAGTTTAGGGAAGTTACTGGACTTGCCAACATGGGCCAGTGCACTCCAGTGGTCCCTCCTGCCACTCCCACCTTCATTTCCTTGCCGATAGGGGGCAGTGTCCTGTATTGGGGACTCTGCCCTCTCTCTCTTCATCTCCCTGACAATCCAAGAGTTGTGAGTGGGATTTGGGAGACCTTGTAAGGAAGGAAATTGCGGAGTTAACATTGCCAGTGTCAAAAAGAAGAAAAACCACCTCATGCTAGAGTGGGAGGGAGCTTTCCATCCCGTAGTCAATTCCAGGCTCAAGTTCCAGCTTGTATTCACTAACTAAGCAAGTTACTTAACTTTCTTGGACATTGGGCCCCTCCTCTGTAACATGGGTACAAAACGAACACCTAAAGCTCTTTGTAAATGGCACAGGAATGATCAGCCACAGCTAACAGTTAAATTATTTCATTTAATGCTTATGTAAGTCATATGACTAACCATATGACACAAAACAACTATTTTTAGTCCCATTTCACAGATGACAAAAATGAGGCACAGAGAGGTTAGATGATTTGCCCAGTGTCATTTAACTAATGACTTGTTATTTTTATTGTATCTGAGGGAACTGGTGCAAGGAAGGCTGACATGACTTGCTCAAGGTCATGGCATTAGTCTGATGAAGGGATACTATTTTAGTTTTAGGGGGAAGTTAGCAGCAGGTTCTTTTCCTACTAACTGGGGAAAACTGAGACTTAAATACTTGCAGGCTTATGAGGTGTGGGTACAACAAGCCCAAGACCCAGCAAGAGAGAAAGAAAAGCTTCTTACCCCTCCTCCAGGCAGGATGGAGCACTGGGATATGGAGAAGAGCTAAGAGCCCTAAGATTCTGGTAACTTTCTCCTCTGGTAGGGAGAGGAGCAGCCCTTCCATCTGTGGGGCTCAGAAATTCAGCATCAGTGGCACTGTCCATGTGGACAGGCTGTGACCTCTGATGCCCAGAGGGGTGGCCATGAGGGACTCTCAGTGAGGGGCCCCAGTGACCCGTCATTCTTGAAAAGCATGGAGTGGCTGGGGCGCCTGGGTGGCTCAGTCAGTTAAGCATCTGCCTTTGGCTCAGGTCATGATCCCGGGGTCCTGGGATTGAGCCCTGCATCAGGCTCCCTGCTCAGCAGGGAGTCTGCTTCTGCCCCTCCCCCTGCTTGTGCTCTCTCTCTCTCTCAAATAAATAAAAAATCTTAAAAAAAAAACTCATTAAAAGTATGGAGTGTAAAGTCAAATGCACTTTTATGTTTCATAGTGACTCCTACATTCAAATTGCCACATTATAGTTAAATTGCGTTAGCCAGCTTTTTATTTAAGACTTACAAGCTTTGACTAATTTTGGAAACAATTTGGTGAAACCCCCCACCCTGCCGCCAAAAGGGAAAGTCTTATTATAAAGAGATATTGCTTGAGAGGTGTTCAGGCCCTCAGAAGGATATTTTCATGGAGACCCTCCTAACTCAGTCACTTGGCTGTTTAGTGGCAAAGCCAGGCCTAAATACTTCTTTGGACTTAAGAGATTAGGCTGTAGAGCCATTTTGACATGGGCCCAATTCCAGCTCTACCCCCTACATACTGAAGGAATTTGAGCAAACTATTCATTGTCTCAACACCTGCCTTTCCTCCTAAGGCTGTCATGAGGACTTAATGAGATAATGCACATCATGGTTGGCACGGACTATGCATGGTGCTGAAGATGAGCTATTACTGTAGTCTGATGTTCTTCCTACTGCTCAAGAGTAATGAACAGCACTGCCTATCTCATTCTTTTGGAGTAGTCTTATTTTTTCTGTCTTTTTTGAAGTATCACCAATGTACAACAAATTGCACATACTTCAAGGGTACAATCTGATGAACTCTGTATCTACTCATGAGATCATCACCACACTCAAGATAATGAACATGTCCATCACCCCAAGAAGTTTCCGTATGCCCTTTTATAATCCCTACCCTCCTCCCTTGTCCCCCAGCAAATGAAGATCTGCTTTCTATCATTATAGATTAGTTTGCATTTTCTAGAATTTTTATAAATGGAATCCTTCCATATGCACTTATTTTTTTTGTCTGGCTTCTTTTACTCAGCGTAATTATTTTGAGATTCACATATTTTGTCTGTTATTGATTTGTTTTGGGGGCTGTCCTTTTCTCTCACATAGTGGACAAAATATTTTCTAGGGAGAGACGCGGGCCCATGGAGTGCTTCTTCAAGGTCTCAGCTGGGGTTTCTAGGCATAGACTTGCAGCGAGCGGCCTGGGTTTCTACCACTTGCATTTTGATTTCTCAGATGTTCCCTGTGTCCTAGTAGCATGCAAGTGCAGATGGTTCCAAAGCACTGGGACTGAAAAGGCTCAAACCAGGCAGACTTTTCCCATTACATGTGTGCAGACCCCATCTGCAGGGGTTCATAGGTCTGAGGTGTGGTGTGGCTGAAAACTGCTGATCTGAAGTAACTAATTTCCAAAAGTCACCCGGGCAGTGAACACTAAAGCAAAAGGAAAGAAATTCAAGTAGTACTTAGTGGAAGGAATCACGTTTTGTAGAAAAAAAATGGGATGTTCTGTGGTGTCTGAAATACGTTGTAAGACATCCATGGGCCATCACGAACGTGGCGCCTACAGGTTTTGTGACCACACGTGAAAATAAGTCTGCTCCCTGGGTTTACTTCCACATTCTAAACAGAAGGGACCAGAGGGCCACCGTGTGTTGTGTGCACCAGGAAATAAACAAGGGTGGTGCCGGGACCTGTCTCCACCTCTGATTCCAGAAAGCCACACTCGAGAGGGCACTGAAATCAATATCAAAAATGAGACACTCAAGTTTACCGCAAAGAGCTATTTTTGCTTATTCCAAATTGCTCTGTTTCTCTAAGTAGCTATTTTCGTGGCAAAACCAGCCTCTTCCCCGGCTATGTATAGGGACGACTCAGCAGCTTAAAAACAAGTGGGAAGAGAAAAGAAATCTGCAAATAGGCTCACACCCCAGGGATAAATCTGGGGCAATTCAAATGGTGGTGTGAGTTGGTTATTTTCCCAAATATCCGGCCTCTTCAAATTCCGCCCTTGGGTTGGAAACCATCAAGAGCTAAATATACGTGCACGTTGGAGGGTCACTTGCTAGTAAGCGCTCGGTATTTAAAAATAGGAATTTGAAAGGGAAGGTTTCCTCTGCATCTAGCCAAGGCGGTTGCCCGTGCTAGCATTTGCTCTGCTGTCCAGGGACAGTGTTTAGATGACAGCAGGTGAGGGGAAGCTTGGAGGTATTTTTAAAGCTCTCTGGTTTTCTGACGGTTGGAGAAGGTGGACAGAAGTGGAACACTGCAAAAGGAAGGTCACCTCAAACGTTGGCTCAGTGAGTCACTGCACAATTATTTACTGGTTCTACCTCCCCAAAATACATCACATCTGCCCACTTGGCTCCACCTCCTTGGTGCCATATTTGCCCAGGCTGCCATTATTTTTCACCTGGCCTTCAAGGACCTCCTGTTTTTGCTCCTGGCTCCTCCAGGACTCTATTCTCCACCCTGCAGCCAGACAGAGCTTTTTTTTTTTTTTTTTTAAAGATTTTATTTATTTATTTGACAGAGAGAGACACAGCAAGAGAGGGAACACAAGCAGGGGGAGTGGGAGAGGGAGAAAGCAGGCTTCCCACCGAGCAGGGAGCCCCATGCGATCCCAGGACCCTGGGATCATGACCTGAGCCAAAGGCAGACGCTTAACGACTGAGCCACCCAGGTGCCCCAGAGCTTTTTAAAATGGAAATCATCCCCTTGATGAATAGAAATGCATAATAAAAGGTCTGGACGCATACCTGGCAACCTATTCATAGCAGGCATCCTAGGGGAAGAGGTGAAGGGAGACCTGGCTGTCTTTACTAGGTGGTTTGAGTTTTACGCAGGGAGCTGTATTTCTCTCATAATTGTAAAAGGATCTCAAATGTTTCATTTGGTCCCTAGACTCGAGGAGCTCTTAATCTTGCATAGATTCCCAGACACTGGAAATTGAGGAATTATGCTTGTTCGTGATGGTCTCGAGGGGGCAGAAGCCATGATCACAGAGTGGAAGTCATTTTGGAAATGAACATAGAGCGTGCCGAGAAGCACAGCGGCCCAACACCTGCTGGTTGACCGGCATGAGTATGGATGACCATTGCTGATTTTTGAGCTGAGGCTGGGTGCCCTCTTCTGGAAGTGGTGTCAGGGACTTCAGCATCACATGTCCCTGCAGTTCTGTGACTCCACGCGATGCCCCAGAAAGCACATTTTTGTAGCCTGACTGCTGGGATTCTCCCAGAGGCCGAGTCACGGTCTGCTCTCTTTCGTTTCTACCTCCAATTTCAATCAGTCATGTACATCCCTAGAAGCTTTGAGTTAATCTCTGGGTTCCATGTGCCAAGAAATTCTGGACAATGGTCCTTCCATAAGAAAAAAAAACACATAAGAGGCACATGGAGCCACATGGGTTACTTAAAGTGGAAAGGGGAAAGAACTCCTGGAAATGGGGCCAAGGAGAAGCAAGCAGCGCAGGTTTTCCCAGCTAAGCTTTGCCTTCAACCCTGGAAGCCACTTCACGGGGAGCTGCAGTCCAGCCGGTGTGTGCCTGCCCCGCTGGGTCGCCTTCTGATCGCCTGGCTCGTTCCCTCAGGCAAGGTGCCACTTCTTGATGTAGCTCATTGTTTGGTTTCTGGGACAGAAGTCATACTGCTGTCCAAAGGGATGACACATCCTTTGAGATGTCATTATTCTTATTTTGGAATAAATAGAGATATTAGTCTGATTGGACAAGCGTTTTATGGAGCCTACCTTGTTCCCTGTAGTCTCTCAGACATTTACAAATTGGTTTTTATTTTTTCTACCACCTCAAGGCCATACCATTTTTCTTTTTAATATACAGACCATGCCTCGCACAGAATAAGTGCTCAATAAATATTTGTTGAATTGATTTTCCTGTTCAGAGATGTGGCAGAAAGACCCTCTTGCTTTATGTGCATAATTCTTTTGTGTGGCATCTTTGAATTCCTTTCTCGCGGATACTGGTCACACCATCTCACACCAGGGTAAGGCTTGAGGTCGGAGCTGCGTGTTGCCTGGGTCAACAAACACAAATGCAACCCAAGGCTGAATATGGATTGTGGGGGGGAAGGGAGCCCAGAAATGGTAGGAGAACAAGTCCAGTCCCATGTGGACAGGGGATGAATATGAGCCACAGGCTGGGGTCAAGGTAGGAAGTCGAGAGCGTACAAGATGAGGAACAGATGGAGTAGAGGACAAAGCAGGATGATGTGGCAGGTTCGAGACCAGACAAGGAACAACAAGAGGAGCTGGGTCAGATAGCCTGGTTTCCGTGCGGGTCCTGGGATGTACCTCACCTCGGACAACCCAGTTCATTCCACCCATGGGGTTGTATCCTCGGCAGTGAAACAAGGCGGCACGCAGTCCCTGGGAGGACTTCATGAGGGAGCTCACGTAAGTGAAAACACTGGAAACAGGGAAATGGGATGCTGAGAGCCGGGGAATTCGCAAGATCTGAAAACAGCAAGTGTCTCTGAAGAATTCTTTACAAGCATTCCTCTGCCTTCTCATCCCTCTTGCAGCTTCGTCAGGGGAACCCAGTGTGTCTGAGTGCGGGGGGGCGGGAATCTCGGGGTTCACTTGACCCATTCCTGTCATGTTCTAGACTAGGACATGGGCTCAGAGAGATTCAGTCACACGTGCGTGATTGGTTTGATGGCAAATGCAATGTCATCAAACCCATCAAAGTTTGTCTGAATTGGACTCTTCTGATTTCAATTTTTACTTTGTTCTTTACGCCCCTAGTTTACATTCTACTTTCATTCCACATGTCATTTTAAGGATGACTCACGCTGCTCAGCTGCTCATCATAGAAAAATGAGGTCTAACCGTTGAGTGTGGCAGAGGGGCTCACTCAGTGGTGCCCAGGCCCTGTTGTCTTCTTTGGCTCTCTGTGGCGATGGGCAGGCTGTTTTGGAAAGGATGACCTTCTGCGGAGTCAGGATCCCACTGCCAAGGCAGGAGGGAAAAAGATGAAAAGCCTCTGCTCTCCCGTGTCCAGCATCATTATACTCCCTCTTGCCCAAGTTAGGGTTTCCTTCCATTCTGTCTGGCGTCTAGTGCAGACCCCACTTCCCGCCACCCCTGTTGTATCGGATGTCTTTGACAGAGCCCTGCACCATCTCAATGGCCAGTCCCCGCGAGCTTCTGACCCAACGGCGCCTGCAAACACGAGGGATTGATGTGTCCACATGCGTGTGTAGACGTGTGAAGTTACCCAGCAGAATGCTTAAAGAACCAATCAGAGAGTGAATAAAACATGTCCTGGGTTGGTTTTGTGGGTTTTTTTGTTTTGTTTTGTTTTGTTTTGTTTAAGACTAAAAGACTAACAATGAGAAATCTGGAGAAGGATGGGTGCGTTGTGTTCTGAGTCGTCCCTTCTTAGTGGATGGGAGGAGGAGGGAAGGGCCGAGAGTCCTCGCGAAGGCCGAGACTCAGCAAGGGAACCAGAAGCATTTTTTGTCACCTCATTTAGCAGACTGCCAAACGCAGCCGCCTCCTCAATTGTTAGGAGACATTTCATTCTGCTCCTCTGTCCCGCAGCCCCCACAGCTCAGCTGCTTCCCTGCAGCTGTGCACAATGACCCGCCTGGGGATCCGGGCCTGCCCCTCAGTCCTGGCTATTGAACGAGTGGCCGCTTGACCTCCCCAGATGTCGCACCCTGCCCCTCCGGACTCAGAAAGCTGCCTCCCAGCCCTGCAGTGATGTCCCTACTCCCCGCCAGCCTGGCTCCCCACATCGGGGTCCTCCCTACAAAGCCTGATGATGATGGGCAGATCCAAGATACCCCAAAGGCACCAAATAAATATATGAATGCATACATTTGTCAAAACCTGGCATGCAATACTGCTGATGCCTGAATCAGAGCTGGCTTGGGAAGCCCTCACTGGCTGTGTCATTGCTAAAATGAGTCTCAGTTTTCTCGTTTGCAAAACGGGCTTCATGATCAAAATAATGCCCATCCTGGGGGCACAGGGGGGCTCAGGCAGTTACGCATCTGCCTTCGGCTCAGGTCATGATCTCGGGGTCCTGGGATTGAGCCTCATGTCGAGCCTCACGTGGAGCTCCCAGTCCTAGACTCCTGACCAGGGCTCCTGCTCAGCAGGGAATCTGCCTGTCCCTCTCCCTCTGTCCCTCCCCACCCCTCGTGTGCTCTCTTTCTCTCAAATAAATAAATGAAATCTTAAAAAAAAATAGTGCCCATCCTGCTTACTTTACCAGGTACTTGTGAGGGTCAAAAGGCATAAAGTCCTATGAAACCTATACAAACAAACCCTGACTTGCACACAAGATTATTTGTTCCATAATTAGCGAAGTGCCTTGCTCAAAATAAGTGCTCCCTAGATTTGAGAACTCTAGTTCAACTGTGAAGGAAAATGTTATTATTTTGTGGCATTTCCTACCTGACCTTCTTATTTATTTGCCTGTCTCCTCCATTAGACTCAAAGCTCGAGGAGAGTGGGAATTCTGACGGTCTTACTCAGCCCTCGTCCTTATGCCTTGGGTGGTCTTGGCACATAGATAATGCTCATTAAGTACTTTTTGAGTGTATGAATGGCAGCTTCCTGACTCAGAAGGAAGCGTTGGAGGGAGTAGTTAAAATGGGCTTAATTCTGGTGAATGCATACTGATTTAACTAGAACTTGCTGCCGGTGTAGAAATAAAAATATATTTTAGACACTGGCCAGTTCGTCTTAGAGATGGAGATACGGGCGGAAACACCGGCCAGGAAGAACAGGTGAGGGAACCGTAAATTTCAAGCAGAGAGAAAAGATTTGTTCTAAATGTCTTCTAAAGGGCTGCCTCCATTTGTTTTGCTCCGGAAGGCAGCAGCAGCACCTGCAGGGAGAGGGAACTTGTGTCAGTTAAAGATACTTGACGATGGGCTGGCTTCAGAGGTGGGAGGTGTTCAAGAAGAGGTTGGACGAATTTGTGGCATTAGCGTTGTAGGGGAATGAGTTACTACGATACTAGACGAGATAGAAGGTGGCCTCCACGGTCCCATTTAATTCTGCCTGTAGGGCTCTGGAGGCAAACACCCAAATCAATAAATGATATAAAATAATAGGGAAAGGGGGAAGGGAAAGAGAGGAAAAAAGGGGGGACCTCTGCTAGTTTGCTTCTTTGAGAATCTTCCCATCCGCAATCCCAGGTCCCCCCTGGGAAACCTCCGACACCACCCACACCCTTCTGAGAGTAACCTGTGGCTCACAAGCCCCTTCTCCAGCCAGACCTATGCATCTCACTGGCTTGCATGGCCTGGGTCTAGCCCTCAACCCCAGTAACCCCAGTTCTCTGCCACCCCTCTCATCAGACCCTCCCAGGTGCGGCTTTCCTTGAAGGAGAGCAGGTGTAAGCAAGACAACTGTTTGCTTCATGCTGAGCTGGATAGAGGGGCTTTTCGTGTATGCCCTCAACATACTCATGTCCAGTCGGACTAGGTAGCCCTCTGTTGTGAATTGTGCCCCCTCCCAATTCATAATGTGAAGCCCTAACCCCCAGTGTGGCTGCATTTGGAGATGGGGCCTCTAAGGAAGTGGCTGAGGTTAAAAGAGGTCATGGAGTGGTACCCTGATCCCATAGGGTTAGTGTCCTTATAAGAGAAGACAGCAGAGTGTGCACTCTCTCTGTCTCTCTCTCTCTCTTCCTTTCTCTCCCTGCCTCTGTCTCTCCCTTTTTCTCTTTCTCTCTCTCTGTCTCTGTGGTATGAGGACACAGCAGGAAGGTGGTGATCTGCAAGCCAGGACGAGAGCCCCCACCAGAAACCGAATGGACTAGCACCTTGATATTTCACTTCCTCCTTTCCAGAACTGTGAGGCAGTTCTTAAACCATTGTTTAAGCCATCCGGTCTAAAATATTTTGTGATAGCAGACCAAGCAGATTAATATATCTTTTTAGAGGTAAAGTAACTTCAAGAAGGAAGGATGAATTGAATCTCTGTCCTACCACATACTAGCTGAGGGATCTTGGACACATCCTTTAGTTCTCTCTGAGCCTCATTGCAGTTATTGGTAAAAGGTGGATCCCAACAACCGTGGCAGAGGGCTACTGTGAGGATTGGGAAGTCTGATGCAGGGTACCTGGGACACAGCGACACTTTACCTTAGAACATGTTAGATTTAAATGAAGACACTCTTATCTTAAGAATATCTCTTGCTGGGATCACTTGGAAGGACTAAAACGATAGCCATAACATAAACCACCTGCCCCCGGCAAGGCTGCCTCCTCTGGACGTTAAACCTGAGGTTCCCACTGGTTTATCAGTCGCCTTACGGATCGCTGGAGGAGTGTTCATCATCTGTCAACACCAGCCTCTCCTGGGCCTCTGACACTCACATCCAACAACTCCTTCGCATGTTCTTCTCCATAGAATTTCTGGATCACAGCTAAGTGAATCAACCAATCTGCTGGAACATTTAAGTTCTGCCCTCCTGGGACCTGCAGACATAGGTAACAATTCCATGTGCAGAATTTCCAAGTAATGATCATGGCCCCCGGGGGCCATAATTCATTCCCTGAGGCCAGCCCCCGAAGGACGGCTGGAGGTAGCCCACCGAGGAGCCAGCCTATCGGCTTGTCCCATGAGGGTGGGCAGCTCGCTAGATCCAATCAAAGGCAGGGAGAGATTTATAGCTGATCTCAAAACACCCCGGGCAATGTCAATTCCAGACACACGGCAGGAGAGGGTACTTGGTGCCAAGTTACAGGCCTTGCTTCTGAAGAGCCGTTGCCCTGAGTGTTCACCTTGAACGCTTCTCAGCATGCTGTCTCTTCTGAGTGTGCACATCTGGACTCGCAGCTAAGCAAGAACTACACATTTTTCTTGCTGTTGAAGTATGGCTCCCCGGGGACCCAGCGGGTCTGGCCAACACAGAAACTTCCCGCATCCTGACCTCAAACAAGCCCACATTCTCCAGGATAACAGAGGGATAGCTTCCAAGTCGGCAAGCTGCTGTCAACTAAGAATTCGGGCATCCTTGCTTCGTGCTGAGAGGAGGCTCTTAAACATCCCACTGCCTGGCTTGAGCTTATTGGAGAAGGAAGTAGAAAATGTGATTAACATATAACTATAAAATGTTGCAGCCATTAAAAAAAAAAAAAAGGAGGGAAAGAGGCAATGTTTAAGTAAGTAACGGCTGCGTGAATGGCCACATCGAGCCACTTCCAAAAGCACCATCTCACTAAACAGCAGCGATCTCGCTTGCCAAGTGGAAACCGCCTTAAGGCATTTCAAAATTAGACATTCTGCCGGCAGCCACACTAACTGACTACACAGAGACTCACTACAGTCAACTTGCTCGAGTCTCAGACATCCTCGTGTTAGACTTTAAAAAATAGGAGGCATCTTGCAGGAAATATCATGGGGGTTGATTTGTTCTCACCCACACTGTCATGATCAGGCGTGATAGGTTACAGCTTGTTTCTTTCAGAGGTAAAGAAGTCATGCTGGGAAGAAGAAAGAAAGAAAACCTATTTGAGATTTCTTTGTAATACACATCATCGTCCCCCTTTGTTGAGTGAGAGGGAAAGAAATTCTTCAAGAACCAGAGACCACACAGTGACCAGCTAAATGCTTGCTCTGTGAGGGAACTCACACAAGAGGAGAGATTCACTGAGGGGCTCCAAGACGGCAGATGGTCTGGGGAGCTTATGTTCTAGAAAAGGGAGTTTCATTGTCGATATGCTAATGAAAGATTGAAGCGAACAGTATGGCCTGGGCAGGGTGGAGTAAATTCGTATGTAAGTCCATATGTGATGGATCCATACCCTGAATCCATGAGTCCAGACTAGCCAATATACGATGAATCCATTAGTCTGTGCGTGATGAGTTAAAACAAAGTCCTTTTCACGGTTCAGGAGAGTCTTCCTTTGGGCACAGCACACTGGGCATTGCTCACAGTTCATTGTCCTTTCCTGGTTCCGTCAGGTTAGAAGCAGTAGGAGTGAAATACAGCTTCCAGTTTTGATATCTCCATAGCAGATGATGCTGTAAGTGGGAAGTTCTTTTAGAGAATGGAGTAGGGATGAGGCGGGAATTGAGGCAAGTACCCCAGAGTCTGCTCTGAACAGCATCGCTGCTGTGTGGGGAGGAAAAAGATGGAGATTTGCAGGCCCCTGTGTATCTGTAGCACATTCCAGGTGCTTCAGCTCCTCCCCTCCCCCCCCCCCCGCCCAGCGATCTTTGGTAATGCCCTTCCAACCCCGATGCTACATGGCTCACCCTTCTGTTTACGCCTCCTGCTCACACCTCTGCTTTGGCTCGCCCTTCACTGCTAACCTGGAGAAAAGATTCTTCTTGCTCAACTCTGTTCTCTTACAAATCCATTCTTTTGGGTAGGATTGACTTCTCCTTAAATGATGTTGTTTTTCTATCTTCTGCCACAAACCACTTTCCACACTAAATGTTTGCTAACTTGAACCAGAAGAGTGTCAAGTTCTGGGGATGAAATCAGACAAGGCAGATGCAAGGATGATGTTCTCCTCAGTCTCTGGGTTCAGACTGTCTAACGCAGCCTGATCCTCAACAGGTACAGGCTAAAAGGGGCTCCTGGCCCAGGCCCTGAGGCAGCACAGCATGGTTAGCTATGTGACGGAGACCCGAAGACCCTGACTTCAGTCCTTTCTCTCTGCCACTTACTAGCTGTGAGACCTTCGGTAAGAGACGTGTCCATGTTGCGCTTCAGTCTTAATGATTATAATTAATAATTCAGGAGGCAATTATAGAATCTCTATGGGTGTACAGGGTGTTACAGGAAGTAAAGGAGATTCTGCTTAGAATAGCACTGAAAACCTTTTTAGGACCCTATAAAAAGGGAAGCTTATATTTTTCATACAGATAGGATACTTCTGTATCTTGATTGTGATGGTATTTACATAAACCTACACATGAGAAATGGCATAGAACTGTAGACACATTGCCCCAGGGTCAACTTCCTGGTTTTGAGATTGGGCTATAATTACATAAGAACTTGGGGAAACTGGGTAAAGTTTTGTGCTCTCCTTTGAAATCAAGATCCACAAAATGAAGTTTTGTCTGTCTTTGTACTATTCTGCAACTTCCTTGGGAATCTAAATTATTTCAAGATAAAAAATACCAAACCAGAAAGGTGAAAAAGAGGTGGGGTGGGAATAGCTAGGAATACAGTTTTATTATTTATCTGTGTGTTTGTTTTATTTTTTCCCCAGCTTTACTGAGGTATAATTGACAAATACAATTGTAAGATAATTGAAGTGTACAATGTGATGATTTGACATACATATGCATTATGAAAGGATCTCCCCATCAAGTTAATGAACACATCCATCACCTCACATAGTTTCCTTTTTTTTTTTTTCCCAGTGAGAATCAGATTCTGAGATTTAATTTCCTGAACTACCCTACTCCACGATTCCATAGCTCTGTTTCCTGACCCTGCCCTCCTTTCTCCTTTGCCGGTCATCACCACGACCCTTGGTTTAGGGCACACGCTGTCCCTCAGAGAGTTTTGCCTTCATCCTTTGGGGCAGGGGCTGCCTCAGAGCAACACTCCCCCACCCCTGCCCCACGCCCCGCAAGGCACACACTCCATGTGTTGTGACTTCTCCGGGAGGCTCCCAGGCTCGAGGAAAGGCTGTACAGGGAGAATCCCGTGCCGGGAAGGACTATCTCACTGTGTGAACAGGGCTCTCCCCAGTCCTGCAGAGAGCAGCAAGGGTAGACAATAGGTATTGCTGAGGACTGAATGTTTGTGTGACCCCCAAATTCATTTGTTGAAACCTAATCCCCAGTGTGATGGTATTTGGACCTGGAGCCTTGGGGAGGTGGTTAGGTCATGAGGGGCCTCCATGAATGGAATTAGTGCCCTTATAAAAGAGACCCCCAGAGAGCTCCCTCTCCCGTTCCATCATGTGAGGATACAGTGAAAAGGTGACCTTTTACGAACCAGGAAGTGGGCTGTCACCTGACACCGAATCTTGATCTTGGACTTGCCAGCCTCCGGAATTGTGGGAGGTCAGCGTGTGTTGTTTAAGCCACCCACTCTGTGGTAATCTGTTACAGCAGTCCGAGGAAACTAAGACAGGTGCTGTTGGTGGTGGCCACAGGCTTTGGATCGTGGGGATGGCCGAGCCCGGATGAAAGGCCTGCCCCTGAAGGACGTGGTAGCTCATGCCACGGAGTCCTGTTACAGCGAGGATGAGAAAACATCCCGTGCCTCTTCCAATCAAGAAGCAAAGCATCAATTATGAAGAATTTAAAACGTTGATAAGTCCCACAGGTGTTAAAATCCAGAAATTGCCGGCAATTGGGAGAACTGTATAAGCTGAGGAGTGGGGGGAGGGGGGAGGGAGACAGGCAGCAGCAAGGTTATTGAGGATGTTCCGTGCAAGTCCCACCTGGTACAAAGTGTTTTGAATGTTCAGAAAGGGACAGATAGACTCTACCTGTGACGACCTATAAAATGCAGGGGCTGATGCATTCTGCGGGGAAGAGGTTCTCTAGATGTTTCGAAGGGGGTGGGGAGGTGGGAGAACTGCCAGACGCGGCCCGGAGGCTGGACCAGAAAGGGGAACTCTGGTGGCAGACAAGCCTGTGAAGGGCCTCTCCTTGTCTCCCACCCAGCAGAAGAGACCTGGAGCCTAGAAACGTGGGACAAAGAAGGGCAGATGCCCCCCAGCCTTTGCAGGAGCAAGAGAGGTGGCCCAAATTCTCCCTTTTCCCGGTTGCTGAGCAGGTGCAGAAACACACACTCCCATGATCCACAGTGAGGTCCTCCCAGAGCAAGAAGGTATCGTACATCCTGGGGCTGTTGCTGGTCACAACTAATGAGGTGAAAGGAGCAAACACACTTTCAAAATGCAGGCACCATGATGGCTCACGCGGCGGAGTAGCCTTGGAGAGTCTCTGGACCTCAGTTTCCCCAGCTGTGAAATAGCTTGGGGTCATGCTGGGAGGGTCACTGGGGCCGCGAACGGGCTTGGAAAATGGGGACACCTCCCACGCTAGTTCCTATTGCTATTAGGACAGATGAAGAAGCTGAGGTTTACAGTCTGGGGGCATCTTCCCGAGGAGAAGGAAGGAGCCGTGCTCCAGATGCGTGGCATCGCCGCAGAGGAGTTAAGATCGCAACAAAGGGAAGAACCGAACAACACACAGGACGCGCTCCGGATGGAACAGCTTCAGGAGACTCAGGGAGGGCCCGCAAACATCTTCAAAGCGCAAAGCAGGAAAACGGCAAGTATGCACATCAGGCCATGGAGGTCTGTGATTAAAGCAGAACCGAAAGAACAAATAGCGAGAATTAAAGTTCTGTAGACAAGAAAGGCCTCTGCTCTCCCTGTAGGCGCTTCCTTCCTCAGGCGCAGGGAGGAGGTGAGCGGGGTGGGGAGCTTTGAAGGACAAAACAGGGCAAGTCCCAGCCCTACCTCGCTAATGAGATAATGAGAGGGTGATAAGAGCAAGTTCCAGATCTGTCAGAGAATGTGGGCGGGACTGAGGCTGGAACACAAATCGGGGGAAGGGAAGTTGGGGATTTTAGCATCAGAAATCCTGCCCAGTGATGCAGGAGCATGGGAGAGGTAGGACCCTCTCTGGAACTTTCTCCTGGCAGCTGCTGCCTCCGCGTCCAGAGGGGAGGGGAGCTGGAGAGACAGCGAAGCCTGGCCAAGCCCACACCCACCTGCTGGGGCCAGTACCCCTGCCTGCTCCCCGGACAGCCTGAAGTCACTTCCCGCTCCGCTCCATGTCACACCTGCACAGCCCTGAGCATCAATACCAGGCTGGGGTTTGAGCGGCACTGCTGTCAGTGGCCACCGCTGACGGGGGGACCTGAGGCACAAGTGTGCCCCCCAAGGAACGCGGGAGCCTCCTCCGCCCCTCCTCCAAGAGGCCCTGATCCGGCTTCTGATCTCAGTGCCACTCCCTGCTAACCGCGTTTCCTTGCAAAGGGATTTGACCACCTCGCCACGTCTCCATTTCCCCAACTAGCAGACGGGAATGACATCACCTGCCTCAGAGGATGACAGGGAAGATCACCTGAGACAGCAGGTGCGGTGCCCAGGCTTACACCTCAGTGCGGCACTCAAGACAGCCCTTCCTTCCCGGGGCAGGAAGGGAAACCCAGGTGCCTGGAGGGCAGATAGGGTCCTAGTTTGCAGCCGCCCAGACTGCACCTAAAGCTGACACATAGACATCGGCACAGGCTCAGAGAAGGCACGCTCTTCTCCTTTGCCCTCTCCCATCTTTCCAAGCCCAGGGGTGCCTCTTAGAAAGTGGAAAGGCTAAAGCCCTTAAAAGAAGTACCAAGTGCCAGGCTAATGCCGTGGTGGGCAGTGGGGGCTTAGCCCCCAGGGTCCGCCTTCCGGCTTTGTCGTTGGCCCCATCTGCTCCCGACTGAGCCCCATGTTCACTCCTCTGGGGCCCTCTGGCTTCTTTCCTGGTTTTGGCCACTCTGTCTGCCCACACCTTGTGGTTGGGCCCTTCCCTTTCTGAACTGGTTCTTCTGTAGCATCCCGCTTTTGCAGTTCCAGAAGCTTTGGGTCTTGCTGAGTGTCGAATGTGCAAAGTCCCCACCTCACCTCTGCTGATAGATAGCACTAATCGACACGGAGGGTGAATGAAGCTTAACTCGGGAATGTGCTTGCCGCCCAGGAGTAGAGAAGGTGTGAGAGAGGGAGGGCGGCAGGTGGTACGCAGGGGCGGACGTGCAGACACCAGATTTGCAAGCCGACACACACCTTCAGAAGCAGCAGGATGGCCCCTTGTCCAGGAGGAACCCCCTCACCCCACAGGCTGTTCGGGGAGAAAATGAAGCACTAGTTGTGGGGCTCCCATGGGCTTTGGTAGCCCTTACCTTTTAGCTGAGATCAAGGGCAGAGTGTCTGTGGGCTGAGGCTGTGCCGGTCACTGGACTGGACCAAGTCCCCCTTCCACCCTCACCACCCTGGAGCACAGACTCCTCACCTAACAAATGTGACCAAGACCCACTAGCAATGAGCTCAGCATTTTATTCCCCTGCTCCAACATACACTGTTGGAGCTGTGATATCCCATTAGCTCTCCCCCGACCCCGGGGCTTTAAATTTTCCATTGAATGAATTTTAACCAACATTTACTGGCTGTGCAAAGCTCTGGGCTCAACACAGAAAAGAAAATGGTGAATTGGCCCCGGGGGAGGCCGCAGTGTAACAGGACCAAACCTGTAAGCCCAAACTTCCAGTATAAGGCAGGCCACCCGACTGGTATAAGAGCAGCCCACTGGAGGGGGTGGGGGCCAGGGCAGTGGGCGGGCTGTGGGTCAGTGAGAACTCCAGGGGAGGGGAGAGGTGATGTGGGCCTTCCTAGCAAAGGGTCTTCAGACAGAGGGGACCTCATGAGTAGAGGCCTAGAGGAGAGAGTGTGGGCCAAGCCTGTGGCAGGCGGTGGAGAGAAGCTGGAGAAGTCGTTGGGGCCAGATCACAAAGGGCATTGGTTAATATACTTGAACTTGAGGGCCAGAAGTGTAAGGGGCATCACAGGGGTCTGCGATCTCCCAAATTGTATGGAAGTATCTGAATGTGCATGCATTTTTTTGAGTGGAGACTATATTTCATCCAGAGTCTCAATGAAATCCATCACTGCTGATAGAGAGCTTGGGGAGCCATCAGAACAATGTTTCCATTTAAAAATTTTATTTTAGCAGTTTTCCAAACAACCCCAAAGTAGAGGGAACAATATGAAGGACTCTGTCCAGCTTGTGGCCAGTCTAGTTTCTGCTGGACCTCCACCTCTTCCCACCCTCCTGGATTAATTCGACGCTAAGCTCAGACATCACGTGGTTTTGATTGCAAATATTTAGTATGTGTCTCTAAAAGGTAAAGACTCTTAAAAAAACAAAAACCACAATACTGTTAAGTCATCAAAAATGTTTAACAATATTTCCTTAATATCATCAAGTACGTAATCAGATGTCATTTCTCCCCATCCCACCCCCCCTTTTTTTTTTTTAACAGTTTACTTAATTCATATAAAATCTGTAGATGGCTTTCTAAGGTCCCTTGAATTCATAGGCTCCCCTTTCATCTCTCTTTTTTTTTTCCCCCTTGCAATTTGTTGTTGAAGAAACCTGGCCATGTGTCCCGTAGAGC
>NC_138374.1:26952413-27047951 GCF_054177405.1 Leptonychotes weddellii | reverse complement strand
GGGAGGGAGGGAGAAAAGCATGTCACACCTTCTTTTGGATTGGGAACATGTAAAAGATCCCAGTAATGTAATTTTTGAATGTAACTAGTCTTATTTTCTGATAGTCTTGAGTCATAAAACCAGGCATTAATTTTAGAAAACATTTTGATTCCAAGATGTAATAAAATCGTATTGGATGCTGTGAAACATTTTAAAGTGTGCTTTTAAAGGGAAATACACTTCAGATAACTATTAAGGAGTTCAGCTATTCAGAATAAATTATAAAGTGCAAATAAAAATGTACTTCGATTATATTTTGAATTTTGGCACCACACCTTAGAGTTCTGCTTTCGAAATAAGAATGGCAGCTAAGCAGAGCAGACCCCACAGGGCCTGGCACCCTCCCTGGCACCCACTCCCCAAATCCTGCAGCTTGAGCGAATGCAAACTGATGTGGTGTCCATTTCTGAGAGTTTCAGGGAGGCTGATTTTAAGAATGACAAGGTTGTTGTGGAATGACCATGTTGTGCATGAAGAGAGCAGAGAAGTAGGCGAGGTCCAGCCCCAATGTGCCCACCCAAGTGCTTTTTGGACCATGGCTGGGCAAAGAAAGACTCTAAAGTCTGATGAACCAAGGGTTTAGAACTTGACTACCACTTCCTGGCTGGATGACCTTGGACATGTCACTTAACCTCTCCTTAGGTTTTTTTTTTTAATCAATGAATAGGTATAAAAATCTCCTGATTCTCATACCCAGCAATAAGTGAGGACTAGATAAAATGGCTAGGAAAACTGGCTGTGTGCAGGGGACCAAGTAGTTTGCTCAAGAAATGACAAATTTTATTATTGTCAGGACATAGAGGAAGGTAAATCAATAATAGAGGAATAAATAGGTATCACTTATAGCTGAGGGAATATTTTATAATCTTGTTTTGTTATTCATTAAAGGTAATATAAGGGATTTCTCTGACTTATGAATATTAAAGTCACTGGTATGATAACCAGCTTCCAAGATGGTGCCCAGTGATTCTCCCGGTCTTCATGACCAAAGGAGGAAGTATAGTCTCTTTCCACATTGTAACCAGAATTGGCCTTTACGACCAACAAAATATGGCAGGAAAAAATGGTTAGTCACTTCTGTGATTAGGTCATAAAATACATTGTATCCATATGCAAATGAATGAAGTTGGAGCCTTACCTCACACATGTGCAAAAATTCACTCAAAATGAATCAAAGGCCCGGATGTAAGAGTTAGAACTATAAAACTCTTAAAACATATGGAAAATCTTTCCGATCTCAGATTAGGCAGTGGTTTTTAAAATATGACACCAAAGCACAAAGAACAAAAGAAAAAATAGATAAACCGGACACCATCAAAATGAAAAACTTTTGTGCTACAAGATCAAAGACTGACCTGTCAAGATCAAGAAAGTGAACAGAAAACCCACAGAATGGAAGACAATTTTTGTAAATTGTATTTGAAGAGGGTCTTGTATCTAGACTGTATAAAGAGCTCTTAACAACTCAATATTAAAAAGCCAAACAACTCAACTAAAAAATGAACGAAAGATCTGAATAGACATTTCTCCAAAGAAAATACACACATGGCCAATAAGCTCATGAAAAGATGCTCCACATCACTAGCCATGAGGGAAATGTAAATCGAAACCACAATGAGCTACCACTTCATGCCCATTAGGATGGCTACAATCGACAAGGTAGTAACAAGTGTTGGCACGGATGTGAAGAAATTAGAGCTCTTACACACTGCTGGTGGGAATGTAAAGTGACGCAGCTACTTTGAGAAGCCGTAGTTTCTCAAAATGTTAAACAGAGAGTTACAAGCAATTCCACTCCTAGTCCTATCCCCAAGAGAAATATAAACATATGTTGACATAAAAACATTGTACCTGAATGTTCATAGCAGCGTTTGTCATTATAGCCAAGAAGTGGAAACAACCCAAATGTCTATGGATTGATAAATGGTTAAATAAGATGTGGTATATCCATACAATGAAATGTTATTCAGCTATAACAAGGAACAAAGTACTGTTATACTGCCGCAAGGGTGACCTTCGAAAATATGTTAAGTGAAAGAAGCCAATTACAAAAGAAGCTGTACTGCATGACTGCACTTCTATGAAATGTCCAGAACAGGCAAACCCACATGGCGGAAAGTGGATTATGGTTTGTCTAGAGCTGGGGGGCTGAGGGAGAAATGGGGAGGGACTGCTCACGGCTATGGGGTTATGAGGTGATGAAGATGTCCTAAAATCGATTGTGGTGATGGTTGCAGAGCTCTGTGAATATATAAAAAATATTCACTCACCATTCACCCAAGTACTTTCCAGCCAGCTTTAAAAATAAAATATTACCAAGAACATTACTCTTGTATGCATTCCCCAGTGGAATTCCCTTCTCTCCTCTCAACAGTAATTCTGAATTTTATGTTAATCATTCCCTTACTTTTCTTTCCTTCCATTGTTTTCTGAGGTTTCCAGCTGTTTGTTTGTTTGCTTTTAATGACCAGCATGTTTGCAGCGGGGAAGACTCTAGACCAGACTAACCAATTTCTCAAGTTTCTGGGTAAGAAATCCAGATAAGAGAAATATAATAGCTGTCTTCGCCCTCCCATGACCACCCTAAGTAACAGGGATTCTGGGTGCCATGGCTATATCTTAAAACGGATTGGTTTAGCCCATTAGTCATGGGCTATCAAAGATCAAAGGGATTTTAAATATCATCTAGGCCCGAGGTGGTAAATAGTCATGTGCTCACGCAGACATCACTAATCCATCATGGCATTCTCTCACACTGTCCCGTCTGGATCCAAAGCCAAAAAGTTATTTTTTGTTGGTAAATTACAGCCATTCCTCATGGTCTAACTCAAGCCTTCTCCTCCAAAAATCTGTACAGAACAATTCAACTCCCACTTACTTCTGCATGTATTGCTCTGAACATACTCTTCCGGATCTGGTTGGCATGGCTTCCAGGGGGTAGCTTGTAAGCCACTGGAAGGCGGAGGCCTTAGCTTGGTCTTATATTCCCCCAGGTGCCTAGCCCAACCATGGGTATATAGTTGGTGCTTCATTAGTACCCACTCATTGACTGATCTGCTGAGATGATGTTCAGCCAAGCCTTGAAGGGGTCTCTGATGATTTGAAAGCCAAAGCCCAAGACACTCCAGGACCATGCAATTGGAGAGGACTGCAATTCACTCACAGTATCCCTAGATCTTGTCCTAAAAACCATTTACTATGATCGACTTGGCTCCTTATTTCCCAAGTATTCCTACTTTTCCCAGACTATGACGTATGGCCCACCTCCGTGCTTCTGGCTGCCTCGCCCCATCAGCACTGACATGGCCACCATGCCTGGGATGCATGCCCTGAACCTGCCTGTGGCCACGGCTGTCCTGTCTGCCCTGGGCAGCTGCCTCGCTCAGCCCAGCCTAACTTTCCTGGGTTGGGCCCCCAGGGAGTTTGCCTGGCAAACTGGACCTCAGGGCACTTTCCTCTCTATGATCCATTTATTTGTTTAGAAAGTGAAGTTAGGGGCGCCTGGGTGGCTCAGTTGGTTAAGCGACTGCCTTCGGCTCAGGTCATGATCCCGGAGTCCTGGGATCGAGTCCCACATCAGGCTCCCGGCTCGGCGGGGAGCCTGCTTCTCCCTCTGACCCTATCCCCTCTCATGCTGTTTCTCTCTCTCTCTCTCTCAAATAAATAAATAAATAAAATCTTTAAAAAAAAAAAAAGTGAAGTTAGCTTAATTTCCAGAAAGTTTTTTCTCAAAACTTTAATTTTTGCCATGATTTTTAGAATTCAGATTTAGATTTAGAAGCAAATCTCCAGGAAGCAAGACAGCTAAATAAAAATCCAAATATTAAGTGAATCATCTTGTTGTTTCAAAGAATTCTAACATGAGATCAAGCTGCAGGACAAATAAGAGACCAACCCTAAAATACTGTGCATTTGAGGGATCAATGCCAGTTTGAAGTAAATAGTCTAAAGCTGGCAGCTGGTGGCTGGGCCACTTCCGTCCTCTCCCCGTGGTCTGTCCTCCTCCCCGGGGCTCACACAGGCTTGGTCGTAGAGTGGCAGGGTTCCAGGAGCAGCAAGGGGGCAAGCTCCAATATGTAATCACTTTCCAGGTCTCTGGGTCACACTTGCTACTCTCCAACTGGCCAAAGACAGTCACATGGCCAAGCCCAGAACGACAGCGAGAGGATACTTCCGAGAGTGGAGTCAGGGAAAAAACTATGGTCGTTACTACAGCTACTACAACTCTGGTTGATGTTAATAAATGTCAATTTATTAAGCACCTACTACATATCATGGACGGTGCCAGAAGCTTTACCCTTTATTTTATGTAACCGTCACAGTTCTCTGAGGCACAGCAGCCCCACTGAGGGATGAGGAGGAATCACTCGGAGACATGGAGTCACATGCCCACGCAACTAGCAAATGTCGGAGCACAGATTCAAACCTGGGGAGCTGGGGAGCTGGCTGGAAATTAGCTTATGTTTCCCTCCCTTGGAGGGAAACATAAGCTAATCACAGTGCGAACATGCAGGAAACAACACAGAAGTCCACCTGAATCAAACAGCTCTGTGCAGCTACCCGGTAGATCCTGCTCCTGACCTAAGAGGGCGCCGTCTGTCTCTGGGCGGAGACATTAGTCACCAGCAGTGACATCCACTGGTGCCCGTGGTCCTCTATCCCTCATGACTGGAGATGAGGAGAAAAAGGAGGGAGAAGGGAAGCGCTGTGCTCCTGAGGGCCTCAGCATGGGGGCATCTGAAGAATTCCTCTTCTTTCTTGCCCTGTTCAATGTCAGGCTTTGCTTTCTGAGGGTTCACTGGTCACCCAAACCTCCACATTTTCACACATGGAGTTTTCACAGTTTTGAAAGTGCTAGAGTAAAGACATGACTCAAGATGGGCCGCACACATGGCCAAATTCAGATGCTCATCTGATATAAAATCTCAGAAAGCCTATTGATGTGCCCCCAAAAGGTAGTGCTCTCTTAGGCCCATGCGTCCAACCAGTGACAGATCAGGGGACAAAGGAGGAGTAGGTCGGGCCATGCCAGGGGAATTCTGCCCTTCCAGCCTAAGAGGCTCTGGCCCTGCAGGCTGTTGGAAACTGCGTGGGGCCGAGTCAATAATTTATTATCATCTGAGACCAAAAAAGAAATTTTTTTAAATGCTGCTTTCAAGTTCAGTGGAAAGGAACTCAGAGCATGTTGGAAAGAGCGCAGAGCACAATGGTGCAGCCAGGGCCAAGTCCAATGCAACCTGGGGCTTTGCTGCCACATTTCAAAAACCTGAGTCAGGCCCTGACCTTTTGCTGCCTGCTGACGTCCTGAAGGCTAATTACTGCCCAGGGGCCAACATGTCCCTCCGGGTAACACACGGAGGCCTGGACACAGCCCCAGTGACCCCTCTTTCCACACACGGTGTGAGGCAGGAGACAAATGCACAACAGGAAAAGGATGTCCGGCCCCCATCACAGCACCTGACTCAGAGCCAGCCTGATGTTCACCTGAACCCACCCCCAGCATGTTCCCACACTCAGCGGCCTCTTTATCCCCCAGTGAAAAGGGGTCGTTGTCTTGCTTGGTGCCCAGCGTGCCAGCCTGTTTACTCTTCTTCAGAGAGAATATTTCTGGGCCTGTCCTCTTTTTCTTACAGAGTACCCGGGACAAAGCTCCCCTCACAGATCAAGGCAGGATTGTGGGTCTGGCTCTAGTTCCGTCTTTCTCCCCCAGGATAAACAGCTTTACCCTCAGCTCTTATGAATCCCTTCCTTATTCTTACTTATCTTAGAAGCTATTTTTAATGGACCTGTTGTCTCATGATCTATTTGACAAAAGCACCACTGAAACCATCCCGTGCGCCTGTAACTCAACTGTTCACTGGCTGGGAGGTCAATTTAGTCTTGGCAAAGACTAAATTCAAACTCAATTCTTGACTTTGTTTCTAGAGCTCTCTCCTTTATACTCGTCTGCGTCCCCCAAGAGGGAGATAGAGGAGAATGAGGGCATGGGGAGTCAAAGGGAGATGGAGGTCATCTACTCTTCTCTGGTTGCAAGCCACAGAGACTGATTCTAGCTACTTTCGGTGGGAAATGTTTTTATTGGAGGGCCACCGGATGGCTCAGAATCCAGTGGGATGTAGGAGAGCCGGGCTTCGAAAAAGACAAGAACCGGAGTGACCTAGTGTCTGGGCAGGAGAAACTAATTAATAGCCTCCTTGGGGCCCTGCCCCTGGAATAAAGTTGTGTTAATGATTTCCCTTTCACTCGGCAATTGTCGAAGTCCGAGGAGAGAGCCTGATGGTTTGTCCTGGGACCTCGTGTGTACCTGTAAGCCAGCAAGACAAGAGCCCTGAGACGGCACACATGAGGGAGAGACATCCAACTCAAAATGCTGTTAGCAAATGAAGAAGAAAGGGATGCTGCATGCCCAAACAGCAGACGACTGCTACACTAGAACATTCTAGGTATTAGGGCTGGGGCAGGGCCCTGTAGGTTGAGTCTTACTCATGCCATTGGGATGGCCACCATCCCCTTCTCTCTAGCAGGGATGGGCTGAGCCCTCACATCCTCCAAACCTGGCTGCTGGGAGGGAGCATATCTCATTCTCTCCAAAAAACTTACAAGATTCAATGCTAAGGATGAAGACCACTCAAGAGCTTATAATTGGCTGTGTAGACCACATATTGGAGTGGGCTTTATAGTCAAGTGACTTGAACTGGAAGTCTTAGCACGATTCACCAGCTATGAGATGCTGAGAAAATGCCCACCTATTCTCTGAGCCTCAGTTTGTTCTGCTCTAAAATGGGGATATAATAATGTGTACTCTCTCTCCACCATTGTTCCGTCAAATGAACCAAGAATTGTCGGGAGTTTGTAAGCTGTGAGCTATATACAGCTACAGGAGGCATTGTTCTACTTTTCATTATTATCAAGTGAGGCCAGGCTGCTCGGGATAAGTGGCTGGTGCCTGGAACAGCAGCTGCAAACCACAGTACCTGAGTGGAGGTTTGAGGGTGGCAGGTGGGAGTCCGGAGGATGCAATCATTTGGACTTTCAGATTGCTCTCAACTTCAAGCATCGCAAATAGCTGAGGCTCCACTAGATTCTGTCATATGCCCCAAGGCCAAAGGGCCTGAGCAGGGGCGGGCAGGCGGGGAGGGGGGTGATAAATTCCACCAGCATTTTCACAGCTCTGATTTAAACTCCATCTCCTTTACGGAGAGCCCAACTGCTAAACTCTTCCTGGCAATTAGGCTCCCAAGGCTGAGCACTAACAACGGGGGGGCCTCCAAACGTCCCATCTTTGACTTCCTGGGTTGGCATCTTTGCCTTCCCAGGTTGGCATTGTGCAAGGATGGGACCTGATGAAACGCTCCCTCTTCTATCGCCTGCCTGTGTCTCGTTGGCTGTCCTTCCTGCAGCTGTGTTCCACCACGGGCATTTCAATCGTCGCTGCGGATCTCCCCACCTCCCTGCCCCGGGAGGACATGAATTCCTCTCTCCACTCACATGCCCACTTCAAGCCATCTGCGTGCACTCCAGGGAGCGCGCCACCTGACATCTTGATGTTCACAACCATCCAAAGCCTCCGGAACCTCACTGTTTATGCTATTTATGCCCCCGGAGCATGAAACAGAAAGAAATCTCTCTCATCTCTTTATTCTAAATGTTACATACAGGTTCCAGGGACAGGGTTGGTCCCAAATGGGCCTGGTCCTACATCAGCCCTTTTCCTAATTTCTCACAGTCTTCCTCCTCCTTGGCCCTTAGTGATTTTTCCAGACCTTCTCTTCTTAAAATCCTATTCCCACTCATCTCTTTATTGCTTATTTACTTCCAGGAGGCTTTTTGAGGTTATGGACTCTTTTATTTTGTGCTGTGTCGCCAGCCCCTAGCGCAGCGCGTGCCCCACACAAGTGCTCAGTACGTGCTGGTGAGGTGAGTGGGTGCCCCCCAAGGCCACTGTCCCACGTAGTACCCTCAGTCAGAACTAAGCTTTAGTAAAGCCGCATTTTGGAAAGGATTCTGTTAACCTCACTTTGGGAACTGGAATCTTGTTTGCCAGAGTCACTTGGGGGACCCTCCAGGACAGATTTATAATTATAAAGGTATCCAGTAAGGTTTTTACTGTAGAATTTCTAAAGACAACAAAAGAATTGTTTGAGACTGTCTGAACCTACACTATGGAATGAGAATTATAGACCGTTTACTGTAAAGTAAACTTAAGTATACTTATATACTGTGAACTACAGATACACAGAGGGCTTTTGCTATTAATTTCCAATCACTCCTCACCTGGGATTGGTGAAAATCCTCAGCCAAGCGTGGTTAAGGAAGTGTTTCCGTTTTCACCTGGTTTGGATTTATCGTCTCTGTGCCGCTGATCCTCTTACTCAAGCTTCTAGGCTGTTCCTGCCCCACACTGGTCGGTCCTGGGAGACACCCTTCCTTCCACCAGGTTTCCTCACGTCAAGATCTGTGCGACTGCAGACTCCTTACGTTCTGTTTACGATCCTACACGGGTCAGATTTTAAATTAAAACGGTAAAAGTGGAGCGATCTAGGTAGGGTTCACCGAATGCCGGCACTAGAAGGGGCACTAAACATTACTGGGTCCTGGCATGGCCCGGTTTCCTGTCTCTGGTGCCACCACCAGTCAGCGCTGTGGCCAGGCGTTGCCGGAAAGAATGTGGTGACCATTTGGTGATTTGGCCACAAAAAAGGAACGATGGCTGATGGCCGCATATTTGCCTCCTTGTGGAAGACAGGGATGTCACATGAGTGAAGGGAGGGCAGGGTTCGAGTTGCAAATATCCCTGGCGTTTTAGGAAAATGGAGACCTGGGGGCAAAAATAATGTTCATTTACTCAATATCAATTGATATTCAAACTCACTTTCAGTCCCACAAGGCCAGTAGCAAAGTGCAAAATAGTTGCATGAGTGCCTGGTCATGAGCTGGCTGGCAGGGGGAAGAAGAAGCCTAAATTCAAAGGTTGGCCAAAGAGGGGCAACTTGGCCGAGCGTCGGCGGGAGCAGGGGAGACCGCCAGCCCCTCCTCCCTTGGACCAGGTGCAGCCAACATGGGCCACACATTTAGAAAAGTCTTGACTTTAAACCGATTTCTGCAAACTCTCTTGCAACTTTAGCAGAAGGGAAGTTGCCGTTCCATGAGGGCAAGTCAAACTGGATGAAGGTTCATTAAAAATGGAGGTAGATGAAAGTTTATATACCTGATGCAACTGTTATGCATCTATTAGATATTATGATTATTATGAATGGAAGGGTTTAGAACCACATGGGAAAATGCTTGTTATGACTTTAAGTGAAACCACAGTTTTGTAAACACAGGATAATCCCAACTAGGAAAATAAATGTGCTTCACTGGAAAAAGCCGTCTTTTGTCCTTGCTGGAGTAAGAAAGGGTTAACGTGTTGTTATGTCTTTATAGCTCTTGGTGTTTTCACCTATCAGGTATCAGAATATTAACAGTATTTGTGCTCAAGAGCTATGATCATGGGTGAAATTTTCTTCAGTTAGTTTTCTTTTTTTTTTTTTTAAAGCTTTCAAAAAGCTTTTTTTTTTTTTTAATTTTAATTTATTTTTTTTTATTCTTATGTTAATCCCCATACATTACATCATTAGTTCTAGATGAAGTGTTCCATGATTCATTGTTCGTGCACAACACCCAGTGCTCCATGCAGAACGTGCCCTCCTAAATACCCACCACCAGGCCAACCCATCCTCCCACTCCCCTCCCCTCTAGAACCCTCAGTTTGTTTTTCAGAGTCCATCGTCTCTCATGGTTCGTCCACC
This sequence comes from Leptonychotes weddellii, assembly GCF_054177405.1. NCBI lineage: Eukaryota > Metazoa > Chordata > Mammalia > Carnivora > Phocidae > Leptonychotes > Leptonychotes weddellii. The sequence continues at coordinate 27,038,121 of NC_138374.1, read as the reverse complement.
CCTCCGATTTCCCCTGCTTCATTCCTCCCCTCCCGCTACCTTCTTCTTCTTTTTTTTTTTCTTATTCAGTTAGTTTTCTTACCTCATTCCTTCTTGTTTAATGTAGCAACATTAGAAAAGAAATAAAAGTTAAATAAAATAAAAACATTCATAATTCTACCCCGGATAGGTAACATTTTGGTGTTTTCTTTCCAGATATTTTGATATACAGATAGGCGTGTAAGTACCTTTAGAAATTTATAAAGTTTATAAATTTAGGATTATTCTCTGCATCTGGTAACTATTTATAGAGCTATCGACCTCCCACAGGATGGTGCCATCCTAGCCCTGGGGAAGCTGACGGGCTTCACTCTGGGTGGAATATTACAGGCAGAGGAGTTTGTAACCCAACCAAGTCTCTATGTTCCATCTAGAAGAAGATGTTAGACGTAAAACCAAGATAATGTGCAAACTTCTCAGTTTCTGAAGTGGCAGCCTCCTCCCCCCACCTCGGTAATCTGATGAGCTCTTTGCTTTTGTCCTAGAAAAAACGGCGAAGGGCAGGACGGCTCATCAAATCTCTCGCCCTTGCCAAATGGTGTGTGGACAAGAAAATGTCAAGTGCTCATGCTGGAAGCATGTGGCCAAGAACAGCGGCCTCATGGAGGAGGCGGGGTGCCTGCCAGGGTTCCCCCACCTTCCTGGGACCCGGATACGGGCACTGACATCATCCACGCTCTCCGTGATGGAGATGTGCGCCCACCCAGTGGGGGGAGGCCCCAGAGCTCTCTAATGCTGCCATAGCAGACAGGAAAGGCCCAATAAACAGGCTGAGAAGGAGCTGCCTCTTCTCTTTTGTTCCCAACCAGCTGCCAGGAGAGGTGTGAGAGGGAAGATACCTGTCCCTGGGGGCCACTTTGGGGTCCTGTGGTAGTTTCCCAGGCTCTGTCACAAAGTACCACAAACTAGGTAGCTTACAACAACAGAGATTGATTCTTTCACGGTCTGGAGGCTCCAAGTCCAAAATCAGAGTGTTAGCAGGGCCCTGCGCTCTCAGAAGCCTCCAGGGGAGGATCCTGCCGGGCTTCTTCCTGAGTCTGGTAGCCCCAGGCGTTCCTTGGGGTGTGTGTGTGTGTCCCTCTTCTTATAAGGATGCCTGTGCTATTTTAGGGACCACCTAATGACCTCATCCGAGCTTGATGCGTCTGCAAAGACCCTCTATCCCAGTGAGTTGCAGTCACTGATACGGGGGGTTAGAACTTCAACACGTCTTTGTGGAAGCCAACAGAATCAATCCTTTCCCTATTTCAGATACATCTGGAGGGACGATGAAATAGGACAGATGAGATATCCTGCAATTCTGCCTTCCTAACGCAGCTCTGTAACACACAGATGTTTTTGGTATTTCCATGACAATTAGAGCTTTGGAAAAGTCATTTAACTTGTCTGGGCCTTGGTTTTCTCATTTATTAAGTGAGCTCAAGCAGCGACTTTCAACGTGTTGGCTGTGAGATCCTCGTAGGAATGAAGCATCATTGTGACGTCTATGAACTGCCCCCAAAGTACAAATCTGTTCCATGGTTCCTACAGGTGACTCACAGCCACATTTCAGGGACTTTCCTCCTCACGTACAATTCAAGGCTATTTGCCAGTAACCCACAAAAATTTGGTATTCATAAACTAAAATTAGTGTTCACACAGTTTACTAAGGACTCAAATTTGGTTTTCCTCCTCTACTTTACATAGGTGGAATTTCTCCGATTTTTGGAAGGATTCTTTTTACTTGGTTTTTCAGCAGTTGTTATGTTGTGGGTTTCAGTTGCTGTTATTCATACTTTTTATTTATAAATTACTATTGGGTTTGTGCCCTCATTATCCATTTTGGGCCGATGACAGGTTTTTGTTTGTCCTGAGTGGGTATTTTCGGCCTGTATAATTGTCCACTATCTGGACATTATATAGAAATGAATTGCAGCTCAGTAAGCAATGGCTCATCTGTCCCTATTGCTAAAGGAGATATAGACATAATCCTTTACAGTTTGCTTGTATGGTAGAGTGACCAGCCATGCCAGTTTGCCCAGGAAGAGGGTCTTCCTGGGATGCAGAACTGTCAGTGCTAAAACCGGAAAAATCTGGGCAAGCTGGCATGATTGGTCACCCTATTTTTTTTTTTTTAAGATTTTATTGATTGGTTTGACAGAGAGAGACCCAGCGAGAGAGGGAACACAAGCAGGGGGAGTGGGAGAGGTGAGAGGGAGAAGCAGGGTTCCTGCTGAGCAGGGAGCCTGATGCAGGGCTCAATCCCAGGACCCTGGGATCTTGACCTGAGCCAAAGGCAGACGCTTAACGACTGAGCCACCCAGGTGCCCAAGTCACCCTATTATTTACAGACCCTTCATTGGTGGCATGCCTGCCTGTGGGTTTGTGCTATTCTAATAACTTTCATCTTACACTCAAGGTTAGTAGAATAAAATTAGTAGGGTTATTTTTGAGACCAGAAGGGATTCATTTATAACCAAGTGGATCATGTCAGGTTTTTCTCTTTTAAGACAGGCAGGAAGTGAGTCATGAATGTTGCATGTTCAAGTTCAGCACCACGGATTCATCTGGTTCCTCTGTATTCTCCTCTCTTTCCCCTAAACCCCACCCCCTCTAATTTACCCAACTCAGAAGAGACATGGAATAGGTGGGGTGTTGGGGAACTTTGGCCCCATCCAAGTAGATATAGTCAAAAAAGTTTAGGAAGCCCTGTACAGGGTTCATGATAATGCCCCTCCCCAGGGCAACCAAGGCTACAAGTCCACTTTGACTTGGCCCAAGTTTCTAAACTAATGCAGAGAAAGAATCACAGCTTCGTGAAGCATCCCTGGAGGTCCTTACCGAGAATTACCTAAAGGGTAGTTAATATTCCCCACCTTAGGAAGATTTTGACATTGATATAATCTCCTTAGGATGGTGTCCAGTTTGGATACTTGGGTCCACTGTTTCATGCAAAGGGGGACGGGGAGGAGAGAGGGCTGCCATTTATTTGCATGTTCACCTTCAGCATGTCAGAACTAGGATTAGGGGCTTTTTGCTTTCGACTTACTGTAATTTAGACCCTCACAACAACTGCATGAAGTATGACTGACTCTACTCTGTGCATCAGGAGCCTACATTGAAATTCCAGCCCAGCTTGCCCTCTCCTGGCTTAGCTCAAACCCTGGTCTCCCCTCCACTTCTCACAGCCTCTGAGGTCCCCCAAACCCTAGCAATCCACTCACCTGAACAGAGGTCACAGTCAAGTTGTGAAAAGGCAGAAGCCTTAAAAAGCCCAAACAAGCCATTGAGACGTTGACAATTTAAAAATAAGACCAACACGTTCTCAGCCTGGAATGGGATCTCCTGATGGGTCCATCTGTAGAACTCATGGTCCCCAATTTACCCCAAGTCCTGGGTGACCCCTCCCTCCACGGCTCAGGTTGCAGTTGGAGCTCTGTTGACGCATGGGGCACCGAGGCCACAGGAACGGTGGCTGGACCATCAATGGCAGGCAGCTCGCAGCTCATCTTTTTTTTTTTTTTTTAAACTTGGAAAGTCTTTCCTAACACATTTTTCTGCCTTACATTTCTAGAGGAGTTGCCCTTAAAAGTGGGTAGGCGACCGAGTTGTGACCTAATTCCTGCTCAGCCATAAGGCTTTTCCGGCAGGGGACAGACACTCAGCTTTCCAGATGGGGTTAGTGGTGGGGCTGCTATTTATTTAACTGCTAATCCCACTTAGGTGAAATTAATTTACTCTACTATTATAACTCACCCTGCTTCCTGCCCTGGTGGGCTCCTATAATTTACACCTGACTGCTCCATTATGCTCCTGCTTCCTGGACCAAGGGTTGGGAGCTGGGTCTTGGGGTGACTCACATTAGGAGGTCGTTTATACAGAAGAGAGGTTTTCTCATTATAGACTGCGGAGAGTTACTGTAAAAGCAGTGGTGTTGGTTTTATTTTTTTTTCCTCCTAATAACCAGTTCCCCTTCAGGCCATCCCTTCAAGGAAGTTTGTTTACTATTATCAATCTTCTTCCCAAACCAAATGGCTGCTGCAGTATATACAGCGTGCAGATGAGTGTCTGCCTTCTCCAGGGGAAGCCCAGCCCCTGGGTTTTCACCTGCCCGGATCCTTGATGAAATGTAGGTCAGCTGCACAAACCCAGAGCAGGTGCTCACGGCAGAGGTGTCCAGACTGCTCTCGGAATGAAAGGCTCTAGGGATCGTTACTTTTACAAGGTTTTACAAACATCTCTAAGCAAAAAAGCAGGGGATGCTAACTAAGCTCCCCAAATCCGGGTCCCATGGCCAGGGTCTCTCTTGTGGCAGGGTGAGCAGGAGCCTTTGGCACTGAGGCTGCTGGTGACAGAACTTTGTACGGAGACCAGAAGAAGCCCCACAGGCTTCCTGCTGACACCCCCACACTGAGCTCATGGCCAGGGCACACAGCTGGGTGTGATGGTCTGAAAAACTGGTTCTAGCCTCCTAGAGACAACATCCCATTCCTAGCTCACTTTCATCTCTGAACAGCTCATTTGAGTGCTTCGGGAGAGAGCCAAGAGAGGGGATGAGGCCAGCCCAAAAGCTTGCCTTGCATGGTCTCTGCCAACACAGTGAATGTGGCCACTTAGACAAGTGAAGGGACTGGCCATCCTCCAAACTTGTGTAAAATCCCCAATATCTTCTCAAACGAACTCCCCATTGTTTGTAGAACGAAGCTCACCTTCAGCCAGACATGAAGTTTCCCAGTAGCTTAAGCCTTTGGTCCCTCCTATTTCCCATCACTTGCTTTTCACAAACCCTCTTCCCAGCCAGCTGTGTGTTCCTGAGCTCGTTTACACAGTTTCTGCAATGGAAACTCAGGGCATTCGATCTGCCCCTTCTCACCTCCCTGCCTCTGCCACACAGCACCCTGGAGGAAGCAGGATGCCCTCTTCATCCTTTTCAATCAACGAGTCTTTTCACGCATGAAGTCTACGGCAATCTCACTCAAGCTCAAGTCCCTCTCCTGGAGGAAGCACTCCCTGAGCCCACCCTGAGCCCACCTGCTCACAGGCAGCTGTCTCTCCATCACATTTCACTGACCTGCTCTGTGCAGAATCACATGGGCCTGGAGACGTTAGTGTTCCTTTCTATGCATGTTCTTTGTCTCCCCCCACTAGAGTTCAGATGCTTGGAGACTAGGGATCATGGCTTCACATTCACATACAGCCCTATACCTAAATCAGTCAACAATTAGTGGGGCTTGATTATGATAGAACCAGTTGTCTACTAGTTGGATCCAGAGAGTAGCTTCTTGCTTAGAACATGACCTTTGGTGTGAGAAAGACCTCAGTTCAAATCCTGACTGTGTCAATTCCCAGCTTTGTGACCTTAGGTAAGCTATTTAACGTCATTGGCTCATTTCCTCGGTTATGAACACAGACAGCCAGTGTAATTGACTCCTGGGTCTGCTGCGGCTTTAAGTGAAGGAATGCATGTGAAATGCATGGTTGGTGTATTGCCTGACACAGGATCGGGACTCAATAAATAGCAGTAGTTAGTATTTTCTGTTTTTTCGAGGGGGTGGGGGTTGGTGACCAGATACTTCTGCTACAGCAAGACTCAACAAATTGCAAATTAATGGAGACGTTGGTTTTACAGGAGGCATCCTAGAGAGAATGTTGAAGTGAGTTTGGAAATCTAACAAGGAGAGAAATGAGAGGTTAATTCTATTCCTACCAGGTTTTCAACAGTTCGCAGATGGACTAGTTTTTAGCTGATACTCCAGATACTGCAGAACTCTTCCCGGAGGCAGGTGAAGATTGACTGTGCCTGACTCTGAAAACCTGTACTTGTCACCTGACCTTGAACGTAACAAACAGCCCCTGAGGAAGGTAGCTCCAATTACAGTCATGGAGTCGGAGGAACTCATTCAAGGCAGATTGATTTATTGGACCAGAAATACAGCTCAACAGCCCACACACCGATTCTGTCTTTGGCAAACTGCCCTGCCTGCTTCTTTCTCTCTTGCCCTGACATATTGATCTGTGTGTGTGAGTTGGTGTAGTTTACTGTAGAGGTGTGTGTGTGTGTGTGTGTGCACGTGTGTGCATGTGTGTGTGTGTGTGGGGGGTGTGCTGCTGTCCCAGAATGGAAGCTCTTAACTTGGGGGCCCTCTTTCTGAGGGATCTCCAAACCTGAAACCAAAGGAGATCTTGCTCCAGCTCTTCATATAGTAGCTTTCATTTCATTCCTTTGCTTCAGGTGGGCCCAGAATGTTCCAGGCTGCCTCTCACCCTGTCTGAACACTCCGCTTCGGAGTGTGGCAACCTGTCATTTTGTAAGGAAGGAAGAAAACTAGTCTTTGCTGTGTGCCTCATGTCACACAAAATATCATGATCTCCATTAATCAGAGGAAACTGAGACTCAGAAGAGGAAAGAAACTTATCCAAGGTCAAATGTCAGTAGAGTCAGGATCCAAACCCAAGTGTGCCTGACTGTTGACCTCAGTGATGGCTGACTCCAGGCTTAGCCCCACCAAGAGATTTCCATATCACAAGGTCATTTTACATGGAAATATTTTGAAATCTAGGGCCACAAATTAAATTTGTATCATCAGATACATTTTGTACCCAGATCTTGGCCTCTCTTGTATCATCTGTTGCTGTGTAACAAATTACCACAAACTTAAAACAATACCGATTCATTAACTCACGGTTTTTATAGGTCAGGACTCTGGGCAGATTTAGCTGGATCCTCTGCTTATGGTCTCATGGGGCTGCAATCCAGGCATTGGCCAGGGCTGCACTGTCCTCTGGGGACTCGACTGGGGAAGGAGCCATTTCCCTGCTCACATGGCCGTTGGCAGCATTCAGATCCTTTGGACTCTAGGACTGAGGGCCTCAGGCTTTTTTGCTGGCTGTTGGCTGGAGGCTACTCTCAGAACCTAGAGACCACCTCAGTGACTTGTCATGTAGGGCTTCCCAGTGTGGTTCCTCACAGCCAGCCAGGGAGAGAGAGCTTCCTGCAAGACGAGCACTATTATCTTTCGTGACACAGTCACATACATTCCATCACCTTTGGTTAGAAGCAAGTCACAGGTCCTGCCCACACTCAAAGGGAGGAGTCACACAAGGGCATGAACAGCAGGAAGCAAGGATCGTGGGTGGGAGCACCTTGAGGGTCTGTCCACCACATCCCTCCTGTCCTTTCCCCTCTTTTTTCCCCTTTTACCCTCCTCCTCATTTCCCACCCTAGTCTAGACTCAGAGTTAGGGCTTTGCCAGTAAGGGCTTTACGGTAATGATGCTAATAAGTAATATCATTTTGTGCCAGTCACCAAGCTAGTTTTCTTTTTAACTTTCTATTCAAGAATAACATACATACAGAAAACTGCAACAACCTAAGTGTAGAGCTCCATGAATTTTTCTGGAGACTGAACACATGCACATAACCATCACACGAATCAAATACCAGAATATTACCAGCACCCCAGAGCCTTCCTCAGTCTCCCTTCCAGTCCCTAACACTCTCGAAGGTGGATCTCTAACAGCAGAGATTACTTTTTACTTGTTTTTTTTTTTTTTTTTTTTACATTTTATAAATGGAATTCCATAGCCTATATTCTTTTGTGTCTGGTTTTCTTGACTCAACATGGTCTTGGGGCATGTGGGTCTAGGTTGTTCATTTCTCATCACTGAATAGGATTCCATTATGTGGATATACCACAACTGACTTATTCATTCTACTGTTGATGGGCAAGTGGGTAGTTTCCAGTTTGGAGGTATTAGAAAGAGTGCTGCCATGGGGGGCTTAGTATGTGTCTTTCGTGAACACACACAAGCACGTCAGCTGGGATATATACCTGGGACTGGATTGGTGGGTTACAGGGCATACATATTTTGGTGAGCTATGTTTATATATATAATTCTCCCATCCCCGCTGTGAGGAAGGTGTCTTCAGCCCCTTTATGCATGGCAGTGTTTGAGCCAGACCTACATTTCCTGCAGAGGTCCTGGAAGATCCAACAGGAGGAAAGGCCGGCTGGCGCAGTGGGGAAAGTGTAAGTCTTACTCCAGTGCTTTTTCACAATTGACAACTCCTTATGACTTTTTCTTTCTTTCTTTTTTTTTTTAATATTTTATTTATTTATTTGACAGGGAGAGACACAGCGAGAGAGGGAACACAACCAGGTGGAGTAGGAGAGGGAGAAGCAGGCTTCCTGCGGAGCAGGGAGCCCGATGAGGGGCTGGATCCGAGGACCCTGGGATCATGACCTGAGTCGAAGGCAGACGCTTAAGGACTGAGCCACCCAGGCGCTCCTCCTTATGACATTTTCTTAAGAGACCCATTGTTTTTAGAAGATTTTTGCATACCAAGCTGCTAAGCAAATGCTGTTGGCTCAGTAGCATTTAATTCATCTTCCAGTTCTCTTATTAGTTAAGGAGCAGCTACAGAGCTGCTGATCTGACATCCTGCCTAACAGAACTGTTGTAATTTCAGATAAAACCAAAGAAAGTCCAGGTTTGGGTTCACCTATGTCGTCTCCTTCCAAGAACGCAGCGTTTCTATTGGGCTGTTGAAACACTGACAATATGCTGCCCTCCCCCTTTGTGATGTTAAGGGAACTTTAACTGAGAGAGATCCTCAACTCTCCCACCAAAAAAATCTAAGACCCACACCATGTCTGAAATCCTCGGATTTGTGATCCATAAATAGACATCAATGCACAAGTAATTCACATCATTTAGACCCGGCCTGGATCATCATTTTAAACAAAGTTTCAAAGCCCCATCCATTTACTTTGGGCTTGTTCTTTGGCTAAGATAGGTTGTATGAAGGTAGTAAGGAACATTTTCCAAACCGCCACCAAGTGGCCAGAAAGACTTCAGGCTATTGCTAATATTTGGGTGTGCTTGGTTCTTTCTCATTTGTCTCTCTGTTTCTGTTCTTCTTCATCTTTGTCTATCTGCCAGTCTCTCTGTGTCTCTGTCTTTTTGACATATATGTCATTATGTCATACATATAGCTCTAATATGTATACAAAATACATATTATGTATATGTATGTATGTACATGTATTCATACATATTTATACATATTAGGCATACCCATCACATGTAATTATTATGATTCTTTTAACTAATTCCCTATTTTGGGACATTTAAGCTGTTTTCAATATTTTGCCATTGCCAAGGAACACTGCATGAATATGCTGGTGCCTACATCTTTGGGGACATCTCTGATATTTTCCTTAGGCTACATGACAAGATGTTGAGTCGTCCACCAAATGGGTTGACTTTTGGTTGTTGGTTTTTGTGCCTCATCAAATACAAATTTATGCCGCTGCCAACAATAAATGAGAGCGTCTTCTCTGCCCCCACTGGCAATTTTCTATTACAATAATTTTTCTCAGTTTCATAGGCAAAACATGATATTTTAGTTGTCATTGCATTTCATTGATTCCTGGTGAGGTTAAATATTTTTTCGAATTTGCTGTCATTTGAGTTTCTCCTCATTTGCATTTTGTGTTCCTTCTTATTTCATGTTTTTCCACTCCCCCCACAGAATGCTGCCCTGTGCTCGGGCAAGTCCCATCTCTGCTTTGGCCACGGAGGTGATATCAGCGTCCCACAGAAAACTCAGCATTGTCAAATGCTTTGCAAACAGAACATGTGTCAGAAAAATGCACATTCCCAAGGCCCACAGGTGGCTTGGCCAGCCACATCTGTCATTCCTCCAACGAGGACGCCCAAATTCCCCCCAGGGCTATAAACCTCACTTCTCACCCGGACTCTGGACACCATCACCCAGGGGCCACCAGAGCAGGAGGGGCTGGCCACGTGACCTAATGACTTAACCAGGTGAGGCTCACACGCACTTTGGGTTTTTACACAGTTGTGCCTCAAAGGAAGTGTTCCCTACTGCTCTGGGGGAAATAGGCAACTGTAAATCAGGTAACAGTATGGCACTGACTTATTTATCCTTGTAAGAGTTTTACATTCTGAAGTCGACAAGGGACCCATTGCCCAATCCACGGTCAATTTGCAGTCAGCACTTAGGGAAAGCTCAATCCTCCTTGCTCAGCCACGGCCTGCTGGGGGCTTGTAGGATCCATCGATTGTGTTTCTTGGTCTGGGCCAAATGTTATCTGCCCAGAGACAGGAAGTCACCAAACAGTGGGAAGCGTTTCCTCTCTGTGCTAAGAATGCTCTTTCCCTTCTTTCCACTTGTCCTCTGAGTTCCTCCTCTGTGAGGGAATGTTTGCCCGGACAGCAGCCGCACCCAGGCAGACACAATGGCGAATCACTCAAGTAGAAGTAGCGCAGTTCAAGAGTAGCTTATGGCCTTTGGTTGGTGCTAATTAGCAATCAAGGCCAAGCCTGAACTCAATGTCCCTTCATTAATTATGGTATGTCCTTACAAGAGAATATTAGGCAGCTATTAATAATAATGCTTTCAATGAATTTTTATGACTGAAAAATGCTCATGACATGAATTAAAACAAAATGAAGTTGTAAAACCCACATTCAGAAGTTAGAACATGATCCGGGGCATCTGGGTGGCTCAGATGGTTAAGCGTCTGCCTTCGGCTCAGGTAATGATCCCAGGGTCCTGGGATCAAGCCCCACATTGGGCTTCTGGCTCAGCGGGGAGACTGCTTCTCCCTCTCCCTTTGCCTCTCCCCGCCGCTCCTGCTCTCTCTCTCTCTCTCTCTGTATCTCAGTGTCTCAAATGAATAAATAAAATCTTTAAAAAAAAAAAAAAGAACATGATCCAAATTATCTAAAAGACTATCTGGAAGTAGTGTAAATAGTAACGGTGATTTTCTCTGCAAGCAAGATTATGTTTGCATTTTATGTTCTGTCTTATTATATTTTAATTTTTTCCTACATTCCTACAAGCTTTTGTGACTTTTTTTCTTTTTTATTAAAGATTTTATTTATTTATTTTGACAGAGACAGAGACAGCGAGAGAGGGAACACAAGCAGGGAGAGTGGGAGAGGGAGAAGCAGGCTTCCCGCCGAGCAGGGAGCCCGATGCGGGGCTCGATCCCAGGACCCCGGGATCATGACCTGAGTCGAAGGCAGACGCTTAACGACTGAGCCACCCAGGAGCCCCTTTTGTGACTTTTATTCACCAACTCCTCGCCCCCCCGCCCCAATCATGGACATTCTGAAACACCAGATCAGATGTGATGTGCCCCAGGCCTCCGGGGATTGGGCAGGTTCCTATTTGTTATTCAGTTCTGCTCTTTGTATGCCAGTGCTGGGAACCGGGTGAGCTGGACCAGGGAGCCTGACTTCCCAGAGAATGAAGACCCGTCTAGTGACTAGAGATTTCAGCCAGCATTTGCCCTACCCCACATGCTTTTTCCTCCCTTGGTTCCTTCCTGTCTTCTAAACATTTCCCCGCCTTGGGTCCCGGGAGGAAGCCTGTGGGGGGTTGAGGGCAAGTGAGGAAAGTATATCTCAGAACCCAGACCAGAACCAGATTTTCAACAAGCTCAGAAGGTCACTTGTGCCAGAGCTGAACACAGACCCTAGGTTGGCAGCCGTTCTTATGGAAAAAGCTCCATGGACTCAAATTTCACTCTGCTCCACCCTAGACACACTGCTGCTAGCAGGCTGGTTTCAGTTCTGGGCGCCAGGTTAAAAAAAGAATATTGAAGAGACCACCTTCTGCAGAACACAGAACGACAGTGGCACCTTCCCTAGCAGGCTTAGCAGCCAGACTGCCGCCACATGCTGAATGTTGGCGGTGCGCCTGGTCCTGGACCAAAGCATGACCTATGGTCTTATTTGATCTTTAAAGCAACTCCTTTGCAAATGAAAAATCGGAGTTGAGCAAGATTAAGGAATGAGATGGCTATATCTTAACCTGTATAAATTTTCCTGGGGAGGGGAGGGAAGAGATTCCCCGGGGAACCTTCTGCTTTCCCTGCTGACGGGGCCCCCTGGACCACAGCAGCCCTGGCTGCTGGAATTGGAGAAGCAGGCGGGGAGAGCTGCACTATATACGGGGCATCTGTATGAATCTTTCTCATCAAGAGTGACGACTCAATTCACTTGAGAATAACACAGGTTTCCATCTAAAGGTTTCAGTGATGTGACAGGTATAGCTCGTGAGAGGTAGGAAGTTGAATGCTCTCGAATCAGGAATGTGAGCTCCCAGGTGGCCCTCAGCTGCATCCACTTCGCCCTCACCCTTGACTGCAAATTGGTGGTTTTGATGGCTTGAGATGCCAAACTTCGTTCGGACCCCTGGCCCCTATGGATGGCTTTGTGGCTCGTTAGGGAATTGGGTCCTTTCTTACAGTTTGCCAGGAGCGTGATAGCAATAGATGAGCACCCCCCCAGGGCAGTCCCCTGGTCTAGCTGGTAGTGGGACTCTGCAGTGAGTATGCGGTGCTTGAATTAAAGCCTTCTGCGGGTCATATGGACTGTTTGCAGCCGAGGTGAGAAGGCTGAGTATCCTAGACAAGCTTATCCCACCTATTATTATTACATAGTCCTATGCACTTACGAATACGCAGAAAAAGCTAACATATAGGAAAAATGCAAATATCTACTCATACATAGAAAATATATTTTAAACCCCCCCACAAACTATCTATATAAAACACTGCTTTTAATAGAACAAAACCAGTTCATCCAGGAAGTCAGGGGTGCAAGGTCAACAAGTATCAAATGTAACCGGTATGTGGCTTGAGCACGAGGGCTTGTCAGCCCCCAGCCATATCCTGCGGCCCTGACCCAACGGGGACTTAAAATCTCAAGGTCAGAGTTGGTTCAGGGTCACATGCTCTTGGGGTCTCTGAAGACGACATGGGCTGCATTGCGTCCAGCGGCTCCCATGACGCCCCCTCCTGGAAGCCAGTCCCCCAGGAACCTAAGCTGTGCTCACAACCCTGCCCAGGGAGCCTGCAGGGCCAGAGCTAACAGAGAAGCCGAGCATCGGTGCCCACGGGCCGCTGCTCAGACTGCGGGCATCAGAAGCCCTAGGACGACTATTAAGACAGATTCCAGGCTCACCTCCAGGCTTCTTCTCCCAGAGCTCTGGGCAGGGGGCCCAGCGAGCAGTCCAAGCAAGGGCCCCCCTCAGTCTGGAAGTCAATGTGCTGGGTGGTGAAACTGACTCAGGGTGTGAGGGGGAAGCTGTGGGGGTACAGACCTCTCTGGGACGTGTCCATAAGGAATGGCAGCCTTGGCGAGGTCTGTTAAGCTTGGCATAGAGGCCGGGAAGAATTTTTAAATTGGGAAACGCAACGTTACCAACGTTACCAGCCTGTACTGATCTAAACTCTGGAGGGGGGATTCAGGGACATGGGTCTCTCTCAGCCCAAAGTCGGCATTTGGAGAGCCGCCTCTGCGACCTATTCTCAGGCCTCGTGAGGAGGAGGTGTGAGCTACCCCGAGGGTGGAGGGTGCAGCCAGCTGGCAGAGGCCCCGGCTGCTCCTCGTTTCCTGAGCGCTAAGAAGCCTGGGTATGGGGGATGACTTGTTCTCGTTCCTGTGGGACTTCCCTGCTCTCCCTCCTCTCCCCCTGCCTGCCGCACTGCCGATCCCAGCCGCACAGGGAAGGGGGCCCCGGGGCACTCACCCGGCTGGGCACCACTTCCGCAGAGATACAGGCCTCAGAGGGGACCGCGGTAGCTGGAGTGCGGGGGCTCAGGGCGGGTGAAGTAGAGCTGGTCCAGGGTCATGGCACAGTGGAAGATGTTCTGCGGGAGGCGGGGCCGCAGTGGTTAACGTAGGAGTGTTAGGAGTTTTACAGCCTCTGCAAGTTTCTCCCCCTCCTCCCCTCCCAGGAAGGTTCTTCTCCTTCCAGCATATTTTCTTGGATTCTTATGAAGCAGAAAGTGGAGGGGAAGAGAGAGAACAGGTGCATGTCCTTGGGCTGCAGATGGAGTTTTCCAGAGGCACTTTTCAGGAGGAAAGAAAGGTGAGGAGCATCTTCAGAGTGGGAAGGAACTGAAAGGGGAAAGAAGAGGGAGATTTTAAGGGTTTTACTGAGGTCAATAAATCCTCCTCATTGTGTTTGAAAAATGGAGGATTTGACTTATTTTGGTAGCCTTGGCCAAGAGCCTGGGCCCCCGGGGGTTCATGTCCCAGCAGAGTCACTGTAGATGGCAGACAAGGGGCAGGGGACTCGAGCTCAGTTCTGCTCCCCTGGCCGGGGTCCAAGCAGCCAGGACATGGGGAGCAAGGGCCAGGGGGAAGGTCAGACTTAAGGGACAGGTCTGGACAAGAAGACTGACACCTGCTGGATGTCACCACAGGGATGTCCTTCCTGCTAACCCTCCCAGCATGTCCCAAGCTGACCTCATCCTCCCCTGCTGAGTCTGCTCTCTCCCACCTTCCCCACCTCGGAGGGCGGCATCACCTTCCCTGCCTGGGCCTCCAGGTGGACCCTTCCCGTCACCTCTGCCCTGACCTCTGCATGCACAAGGTACCGAGACCCCTCAGTTCTGCCTGCCCCACGCCTCCCATATCCCTCTGCTCCATTCAGTCCCCACTGCCTGGTCTCCTGAGCTCTATTCCTGGACCAGCGCTGTCCAATAAAAACATACCATGAACCACATGTGCAATTTTTATTTTCTAGGAGCCACATTAAAATTTAAAAAGAAACCGGTGAAATGAATGTCAATAATATATTTTATTTAACCTAATAGATCCAAAACATTATCATTTCAACATGTGATCAGTATAAAAATTATTAATGAGATGTGTTCCATTTTTTTTATCCTAAGGCTCTGAAGGTTGGTGGGCAGGTGGCATGTGCAGCCCACCTCCGTTTGGCCTCACCCTACGGGAGCCACCAAGAGCCACATGAAGCTGGTGGCTGCCATAGGGACCTGGCCTCCTAGCTGGTCCCTCTGTCCCCAGTGTCAGCAAGGTTTTGATAAATCAGAAAGTCAAGTCCAAGGACGTGCTGCCTTAAGAGGGGAGCTCCCTCTGAAGAAAGCCAGATGGGAGAGGTGGCCATGGATGTCCAGACAGCGGGGGCCATGGACCTGGTGACTTGCTTATCAGGCACTGTCTCTCCTGTCTGATCTCCTCACTCTTTCCCACTCCCTAGGTCAGACTACTTCTCTGTCCCCTTCCACTGTGGTCTCTGCACCATCCTCCCTTCCCGATACAGGCTGGGTGTGGAGGGACAAGAGAAAGCTGAGTGGGCATGCCAGGGGGTGGGGATGCAGGGAGAAGAATGTGACGAGGGACCCCCCGGTCTTATACTCACCCCTCCAGGAAGCCTGAAGATTCTCTCCAAATCAGGTAGTGTGAGGACGTCCCTGCCCATCACGGAACCCTTGAAGCCAGGAGCGTAGGCCTTGATGCAGTCAAACACTGGGTACCAAACAGCAGAGAAATGAGATGGTGTGAGGAGGAAGAAGATGAGGCGCTAGGATTGTACAACTTGGCCAATTTATGAAAATTCATTAAACTACACACTTAAAATGGGCTTATTTTATCATACGCAAATCATATCTCAATAAGCAAAAAATAAAAACAGTCCATGGGCAAGTAAATAATTCATTACAAAGGCCTGTGGGTCTACCCCACGTTCCCACCCGCTCACCCCAACCCTAACCACAAAGTTACTTGTCTCCCATGAATATGCAAAGCTTTCTTCACTTCCTCGCTTTGCTCAAGTTGTCTCTTTGCTTGGAATGCCCACTGCTGCCTGGCCAACTCCTATTCATCCTTTTAAACCCAGCTCAAATGTCCCTTCCTTTGGAAAGCTCTCCTTGTCTCTCTGGCAAATAGCTTCCACCTTTGATTCACATAGTACGTTGTATTGTAAGATTGGTTTCCCCCAAACCGTGACTGGACTGTGAGCAACTTAAGGAGAGGAACTGTGTCTTTTAGGCTTTCTTTGCCCAGTGCCTGGCCCCAGCAGGCATTCACTGTGTTGGCTCAGGTTCCGTTCGGTACCAGTCGGTACTTCTCTTCCTCTGGGACAGGACTTACCAGGTGTTAATCCTGAATGGGGCAATCAGGGGGGGAGGGGTCCCAGCTGTCACTGAGAAACAGGACGGGCTGCCCTCTTTACCTTTGTCTGCATATGCATTTCTCTCCTGCTCATCCCACACCTTGCCTCCAGCCAGTGTGTAGGGCGTGTACTGAGTGAAGAGGGAGACGCCATGGCAGCCGGGGGGAGCCAGGGTGGGGTCCAGCGAGGAAGGGATGCAGAGTTCAATCAGAGGCCTGCCGCAGGGGGGAGGAGAGAGGGTCAGGTGTGAAGAGAAGCAGCCGCCCCAAGGGAAGGGGCTGGGAGTGGCTCCGAGGTGACAGGGACCGGAGGAAGGCAGGCCTGGGGCGAGATGAGGGGGTGTCTGCGAGGCTGTAGCGGTTGCTGGCCCGCACGGGCTCCGTGCCCCCTGGGACGGCCCAGACCACCCCGGAGGAGCTCCCAGCCTCAGATGCACAGCCCCCACTCTCAGGTCCCACGTAGCCTCCCTCCACCTGCGTGCCTGTCCCCACCTGTGTCCACCGCCCCCTGCGCTGTGACGGGCCCAGCAGACAGCACACACGGGGGAAAGGGCCAGGCCCAGGGCAGCAGCCGTCAGGCGGCTGATTTCAGCCCAGGTTACCCCGTCTGCACACCTTGCCCTGAGCAGCCTGTGCAAACCAGAGCTGCTGGGGCTGCAGCCACCCGCCAGAGCCCCGACGGTCTCCCGCCCCTCCCCTGCTTACAATGCCACGTCTACTCGGAGCACGCCGCCCTCCAATCTCCAAATATGACCACCTTCGAGGCCGCGTGAAACGCCCTCTCTCCCCGCATCCCTCACTTGCGATGTGTCCTCGGAACCTGGATGTCCACTAGGCATCTCCAGAGTCACTTGTCCAAACCCGCATGCCTAAAGCCTGCTCCTCCCCGCACACACCAGGTTCCCCTTTTTTATAAAGACAAACACCTTCTTCCAGTGGCACTTCTTTTGCTCACACCCCACTTCCTGTCAGCAGCAAATGCAGGCAGCTTCACCTTCAAATACCCAGTTATCTGGCCACTTCTCGTCACTTCTGCCGTCCCCACCTTGGTCCAGGCCACCGTCTTCTGTCCCTTGGATTCTGCAGTAGTCACCAATTGCAACAGATGCCTTTTTTCCTCCCAACAGTAGCCAGAGTGGTCTTTCCAAAATGGAAGTCAGGCTTGGCACAAACTTTCCAGGAGTAAAAGCCAGGAGTGGCTGACAGGGCCCAGCTGCAGCTCTGGGACCCTCCCCACCTCCCCTCGCTCCCAGGTTCTCTTTCTCCAGCCTCTCTGGCTACATCCCTGTGCCTCCAACACAGCAGTCCACTCCTGCCCCAGGGCCTTTGCACATGACTTGCCCTCTGCCTGGATGTTCTTCCTCAGGTATTTATAAGACCTTTATTCTCATTTCCTATGGGTCTCAGCTCAAACACCATGCTGTCAGAGATGCCTTTCTTTCCTGACCTCCTTATGAAGACTAGCGAACCATCTGCTCCTCTGACTTATTTTTCTCCATACTATCAGTGCATGTTTGTTGATTGTCTTGCCTTCCACCATAGAAAGTCAGTGAACCGAGGGCAGAAGCCATGTTGACTTTGCTTGCTGCTCTGTGCCCAGGTCCCTGGGCTAAGCCTGGCACAGAGTAGAAGCTCCAAAATATTTATGAATGAATAAATGGACATTGCCTTCTAGCCTTCTCCCAGGGTGCACATCCTCTTTACACCATGCTATAAGAATTTGTGTGCCTGCCCTGTGATAAGCTTTGTGTCTCTTTCAGGCCCCTGCCTGACCCCAACTCCCCTAACCCACACTTAATAGAGAGTCCCACACAGAACAGGTTTTCAACAAGCTCTGGGGGACAATTGACAGTATAGAAAGATACTTGCTCCTGAAACATCCCTGCCTGTCTCCGAAGGATGGAGATTCAGCTGGGCTGGGAGGTCGGAAATGCTTTTAGAAGTTTTGCATGAAGGCGGCTTATCAGAGACAAGAGAATATGGAGCAGCGAGATCGGGTGAGTGTGTGCCCTCTGATGGGCTGCTGAGTCAGAGAGACCTCTTCTCTCCCAGAAAGCATTTTCTCCAGTTCTTCCCAAATGCCAGTGCTGTTCTCTCTGCAATCCTTTGCCCCTTCTGCTAATCTGTGACACTTGGCTGCACCGCATCCTACTCTTTACTCTTCACCTGCCCTGGCCCACAGACTTATCGCCTGGGATGAGCTTCCTCTCCTTGGAACCTAAGTATGGATTGAGGTAGATCCTAAGACACTGTGACTGTTAAGTACCAGGAGGAAGAGGCAATCCCCTCTGTGTCCAGATAGTCACCCACCCCTTCCCCAGCCCGTGTGTGTAGGAGTGTCCCAGGGGACACAAAGCCCAGGGCCCACCCACCTGTGGGAAGGCAGGCCGTCCACGGCATCTTCGAAGGCCTGGTGGGGGAGGAGTGTGTCTTCACAGTTCAGGTGGATGGAGCCCTGGTGATGGGGCAGTGGCTGGCTGCCGGGAGCACTGGGGGCCACCAGGAAGTCAGGCAGCCTGCCGACAGCCACTGAGGGACCAAAGAGGAGGGCGAGGGCCCAAAGGCCTCGGTCCTCGGCTTCCAGGATCCTCCTTCTCTGCCCATCACCCTGCTCACCCAAGTGGTGGATTGGAAAGAAAAAGTATGGGGGGGGCAGGGTGGAGGCGAGGGAGTAGAGATGATGATATAAGTCAGTTTTTCCAAAACTGGGAGATTTCTCACTCAGATAATGTCAAAAGAGACAGCTTTGCAATCTGTGTGTGCCTCTTACCGTTGATCTTGGTAACAGGTGACTTGGTGTCCAGCTGGGAGATCCTCTCCATGAACTCCTTAGGAAGCCATTTCTTGAAGAAGGTTCCATGAAAAGACCTGGGGATGGCCGAGGCCCCAAGGGGGCTGCCTTCTTCCTTTGCTCAGGATGGTCCCTCAACCTCCACTGCCAGGAATCCTTTCTATCCTTCAGAGCTCAGCCAAAGCACATCTTCTGTGAAGGCCTCCTGGATCCCCCCTGCCCCCAGCTCATCACTAACCACTTCTTCCTTCGAATTCTGCTGGAGCAAATGTAAGTGGTCCACACCAACTCCAACTTTGGATGTGGCCAGTGGCCTGAAGGCCCCTTTCCTCCTCCAGTCTGTAAGCTCTTGAAAGTCTTTTTTTTTTTTTTTTAAGATTTTATTTATTTATATGACAGAGAGAGGCAGCGAGAACAGGAACACAAGCAGGGGGAGTGGGAGAGGGAGAAGCAGGCTTCCCGCTGAGCAGGGAGCCCGATGTGGGACTCGATCCCAGGACCCTGGGATCATGACCTGAGCCGAAGGCAGATGCTTAACGACTGAGCCACCCAGGTGCCCTGTAAGCTCTTGAAAGTCTTGATTATCTCAGAATTATCTCGACAAGATGCTTTTGAACTGATGTTTGTTGAATTTTCTTAGTGGAATCACTCAGAAAAAGTGGTGCCTTGTTCCCCCAAATAGTCCCAAGAATTGTTGGAAGATCCATACTCATATATATATTATCATATGTTTTGGTGACAGGGAAGGTGCGATCAGTTGCCACAATTGCCCCCAATCCTCACCCCTCCCTGTATCCACACACCTTTGTAACCTCTTCCCACTGTGACTCTGGGCTTGGGACAAGGTGAACGCTAGCAAGTAGGATGCAAACAGAATCCTGAAAAACACGTGCATGAGTGAGTTTGCTCACTTTTGCCCTCTGCCAGATTGGAGAACATGCCTCACTTATCATACTGGAGGATGAAAGACACATAGAGCAGAGCTGGTCAACCTGGTCATTCCAGCAGAAACGGTCTTGGACCAGCCACAGCCAGCCCGCCTGGGCACATGAGCGAGGCCAGCCAAGATAGCAGGGCCCACTAGTTGACCCACAGCTGTTGGAAGGTGCCTGAGCAAGCCCAGATCAGCTGAACTCAGCCAAGTTCAACTGAATTCTCCAGTTCTGAGTGCTAAGTCAGTATTTCTTATTAAATGCCCAGAGGCTGTGTGGTTGTTTCACGCGGCCTTGATACGGCCATAGATAACGGACACAGACGGTGGAACCAGAGTTGGTTAGAGCAGCGAATCAGGGTGGTAGGAAAACTCTGGATTAAAAGTCAGACCTGGGTTCTAACTCTGGTTCTGCCAATTGCCAGCTGCATGGCCTAAGTCACCTCATTCCCCTGGACTTTTCTCCCCACGTGTGAGGCTTCTTCCCTGTTTGCTACCTGCCTGTTAGGTAAGGGAGAGAAGGACTGGCTTCCCCTAGTGCAGAGAGAGCGGGCACTTGCATCTCCCATCCTCATGTAGTCCTGGCGCCCTTGACCAACACCTCCGCTCCCCCATCTTGGCAGACATCTTGCCTCCAGCCCCCAGGCCTCACCTGTGGTGTCAGCTTCAGGAAGCTGGCTGTGGGGATGTGTGGGACAGCACCACTTTGCTCCTCAGCTCCGAGCCATCTTGCAGCACGACTCCTTGGATGTGCCCTTCACTGCTCACCAGCACTTTAGCCACTGTCTAGAGCCCACCAGAGCGAGACCCCGGAAACCCCCCAGGAAGGAAAATACAGGTTGGATCTTGAGGGATCTCCACTGTCTGTGCTGCTCCTGGGTGCTCACAGCTTCCGCATCTGAATCCACCCTGCTGGGCTCTGCGGCAATGTGGTGAAGCCTCAGCCCACCCACTCCAACGCAAAGACTCGGCTTGAATGGGGGCTAGGGGCCAGAGCATTCAAAGGGGGGTGGTCAGAAGAACTGGGACCTGGTTGACAGCTGCTCAGCCATTAACAGGCTGCACAAACTTAGCCCCTTGATTCCAAAGCCCCACTTTGTGCATTGGTAAAATGAGGAACCCTCTGAATTTGACATTTGGTTCCATACTGGGATCCATGCAAATAATCGGGGTGGGGGGAAATTCACCTTTTCAGTGAAGATGCTTGCTCCGTGTGCGGTGGCTGAGCTTGAGATGGCATCAGAGAGGGCACCCATGCCACCCTGGACATAGCCCCAGGCCACTTGCATCCCCTCCAGGCCCCCCATCACGTGATGGAGAAGCACATACCTGAGGGCAGACCATTGGGGTCAGTGGTTGGAGGTGCGGTTTAACTCCCCAGAGCTCTAGGTGCAAACAGTCTTTTCTTTCTGGTACCTTTAGCCTCTCCCTGTCCCCGTGCTGCCTTTCCCATCAGCCTTTAAATGGGCTCTAGGCTCCTGTAAGGGCTTTTGCCTCACGCCCTACATTCTCTCCCCATGCAAACGTGTCTGCGCGCAGAGCGTTAGCACCAACCACACGGCGGCGATGCCCAAACCCGCAGCCCTAACTCTCTCCTGAGCGCCAGCTACCCAGAGATCCCCACTTGCGTGGGGTTTTCTGGCTGGCAGCTGAAACCCATCTCCTTCCCCATTCCCCAACCTGTTTTTCCTTCATTCTCCCCATCCTAGTGATGGCAGCTTCCGTTTCCCACAGAAAGCTGAGGGCCAGTCGTGCGAGTCCCACCCATGCCTCACCACCTCCATGCCGTCAGGCGCCATAACCCTGCCTCCCAAAGAACTTTCCAGTTCCCCCTCCCTGAGGCCTCTTTCCTGGGCCAGGCCTCTCCTCCCTTCCTTCAACTCCTGCAGTGGTGTCCTCCTAGTTGGACCACCTTCTCCCACTCTTCCTTCCCTGAAGACCTGGAGCCCCATCACAGACTTAGCCAAGTCCTGCCACTTCTCTCCTTGGATGCCTTTGCTGGCTCAACATTGCTCTCAGGGGCATGGCCAGTTTCCGGACATGCCTCCAGGGCTCCAGCCTCATTCCTCACCAAGCTCCCCCTCTCAGCCTGCACCCCTGCCAAAGCAAACCTCCACATGGTCCCGGCTCAGCCCCCAGCATTTGCACGGGCTGATCTGGCAGCCTAGAAGCCCCTTCCTCCCTTGTGTCTGTTTAGCTAATTCCTCCTGTCCTGAGAGTCTCAGATTAAATGTCTCTTCCTCATGGAGGCCTCCTCTGACCCTGGACAGCGTTGCTTCCCTGCCCCACCCCCATCCCAATCCTCACAGAACTCCACTATCGTCATTTGCTCTGTGTCTACCCCTCCTAGGAGGGTCTCAGTGCCCTTCATGCCCTGGCCCTGCACCTGGCACAGGTAAGGGCTCCATCAATATTCACTGGAGGAATTAATGAAGAAACAAATTACTTAAAGGTGCACTTCACACACTGGGCAGTAGCTACGCCTCCCAGGGAGCCACAGAAAAAAGGACAGGAGGCCCCAGTGGAAGATGCAAACTGGCTGGTGGATCATAGAGTTGGCCAAGGTAGGGCAACCATTGCCAACCCCCCTTTTCCATGGCCCTGGGGAATTCGGAGCTGGCTTAGTGTGTGCTGAAAAACCCCTTCCAAGGGTGGTTCTCATCCTTTGAGAGGAAAGCCACATTGACACCTTCTAGCTGCATCTTCTGATGCACTGGAAATGGCCCAACACTTGGCAGCCTCCTCTATCCCAAGACACAAGCGCACACACACGCACACACACACCCTCCATTCCTGCTCCTACAAGGGGCTCATTAAGTCACGCCACAGGTACAGACTTCACTGGGTCTTGCTGCCCCCTCTTGGCTCGGCTGTCAACATGCCCCCTCACAAAGGGAAAGGCAGTGCCCCCCCCCCCCCCACCGCCATGAAGGCATCTGTGCGTGTGTGTCCTGGGACTCCAGGGAAAGGATCTGTGGGGGACAGAGGGGCAATGGAACTTTGTGGGAGGAGAAGAGATAGAAAGAGGGGAGAGAGAGAAGAGGGGTAGAAGGGAGAGAGAGAAAAAGGAGGAAGAGGAGGAGGAGGAGAAAGAGAGCTGTTCATGTTGAGCTATCACAGTGGGAGAGAAGCTTTTCTCGCTGGAGCATTAGGGAGAAGTGGCTAAGAAGGAAGATTTTGGAGGCTCAGCTGGGAATCAGCTCTGCCACCACTAGCTGTGTGACTTGGGGCATGACCTGTCCCTACTCTGAACCATGGCTCTCAGGTGTGGCTTTGAGGGTTCGATGAGTGCCTGGCTTCGTGCCTGGCTCACTGGGAGAGCTTGGTGAGAGACAGCTGTTAGCACTTTTGTTGGGAGATTCACTCTGCTACCGCTGCACCCCACCCCCTGCCCCGCACTCACCCCCTCCCTGGAGTGTGGGGACTTGTCATGGCTCCAATCACAGCATCCGTGGCCAGAGTGGCTTTTAGAGGCTTGGACTCAAACCACTGATCCAGCACCTGGGACAGCAAAATGGCAGGGAGAAGGGCATAGGGGCCCCGGGGAGAGAGTCCCCTTCACTGTGGGGTCCAGCCTGAGGCTGGGGAGCCCCTCGCCTTTGTAATTGGAGCTGTGAGGACTAATACCTGGGCAGCTGGGCTTCCAGCACATGACCTGAAAGAGAAGACCCATAAAACGTAAATTGAGACAGGAAAGAAGGAGTCATTCCAATCTGCGGTATCTCTGTTCTTATTTCTTTATCTGTAAAATGGGAGTAATATTTCATATCCCCAAGAGCTACTATGAGTTCTCTGGGAAGCTACAATAGTAGCTACTATGAGTAGCTACAATAAGCTATATTTCATATCCCCCAGAGCTATATAAGGAATAAATGACATATGTAAAGTGTTTGCAAGTTCATAGGCACTGAATACATTTTAGTGGTTGGAATTATTTTGGGAAAAATGTTAACTTGTACCTTAGTCCCTTACTTCGAACTCTGTAAGGCCCATCCCCTGGGAGGTAGCCAGCTAGGCCGGTCCACAGCTCTGAAGCTGATTCACACTATCTCAGAGAGTAACTGGGCAGTAAGGCCCCAAGGGCATGGATCGTGATCTCTAGCAACTTTAGCCCCAGTGCCTGGCTTAGTGTGTGGCACATAGCACTTGCTTAATAAATTTTAACGCATGAAGCTTCTTGGACTGGTCCTCTGAGAGGCCATGTCTACTTCTGGCATTTGTGATAGATTCTACTGGTCCTGATCCTTCACTCCTCCCCATAGCCACACACTTTTTCCAAGCAACTCTGCAGTGCCTCCCACTGTAGCTGGGATGACCTGCCCTGCTCCTTGAGTCTGGGCTCACCCACGTGATTTGCTTTGGCCAATGGGATGTTTACAGATGGGAGGCAAACAGATGCTTGAAACTGGCCCACACATTGCGCTATGCTTCTGCCATTGACGTAAGATGGCCATGCCTGGGCCAGCCTGCTGCTTCCAGGAAGAGGGTGGGAAGCACCTGGAGCACAGCTAGCCTGGCTGATGTGCCCCACCCATAAACCCACCTGTGAGACCAGACCAGACTGGACTGTGCAGACACGT
The DNA here is from genome assembly GCF_054177405.1 of Leptonychotes weddellii. Lineage (NCBI taxonomy): Eukaryota > Metazoa > Chordata > Mammalia > Carnivora > Phocidae > Leptonychotes > Leptonychotes weddellii. Next base: position 27,013,839 of record NC_138374.1, on the reverse strand, counting down.
GAGAAATAGGTTTATTTTTACATGCTACTTGAGTCTTGTAGCTGTTACACAGCAATTTTGTAGCCATAGCTAACTCATTCAGCACTTTTCTAGACTGCAGAAGCTAACCTGGTCTCATATCCTGGAGGAATGGCAGAAAATAGCAGCATGCTTGATGAAATGTCCCTTCTCATACCCGTGGCAGACATCACTAATTCATCACAGAATTTTCTCTTGCTGAGCCCAAATCTAGCATCCTTCCGGTATGGGGGCATCTCTTCAAACTCTCTTGGCCCCTCTCTCTTATTCTAGCCAAGACTATGGTGACAAGCTCCATGCAGGCTTCAATCAGCTTCACACGGTAAAACCCGGCAGCATCTCACCTCAGATCTGTAGGATGTGCCTCATCATTTCTTCCCCGGGGGGCGGGGCACCTGGGTGGCTCAGTTGGTTAGGCGACTGCCTTCGGCTCAGGTCATGATCCTGGAGTCCCGGGATCGAGTCCCACATCGGGCTCCCTGCTCAGCAGGGAGTCTGCTTCTCCCTCTGACCCTCCTCCCTCTCGTGCTCTCTGTCTCTCATTCTCTCTCGCAAATAAATAAAAAATCTTAAAAAAAAAAAAAAATTTCTTCCCCGGGGTGTCCCTGGCACCATGACAGGACACCCACAGGAACCCACTGGGCACCCATGGATGCACTGCCCAGAAGTTAATGCTCCAGGTGGGAGTTAAACCCCATGGGGCACTCTTTGACCAGTGGGGGACAGAACCTGATGGATAAATGTTTCCCCTTTTTTCTCTTGGGAACGGTCCTGATGTGCACTTCCTAAGGCCCCCTGGGTGGTCCTCCTAGGATCCAGCACCTGTCACCTGTGATCCAATAGCACACCTGGGACTGACCCTTCCTCTTTCCAGTTTCACTCCCCCTTTCCTTGGGGTCACCCATCAAAATGAACTACGTGCATACAAGGCTTCACCTCAGGCTCTATTTCTAGGGCCGCCAGGCTACTATCTGCTCAGCAGAGTGCTCTGGGCAGCCCCTATTCATGGACGGCAGTTGGCAGGCTTATGAAGGCTCAAGCTCATGTCCAATCATCAAGAAAATGGGCTCAACATCCTGAACGTCACTCATCATGCCTGATGCCTGCACTTTGGACTTACCTGCCTGCAGCAGGGGCTTGAGCGTGGAGAGTGACTGGAGCCTTTGCAGCAGGGAACCCCTCTGGAAGGCCTCATGTCCACGGGGACTGCGTCCAGCAGAGGGTCTATGGCTAATGCCAACTGATTCATGAACGCTTCATATTTGGGAAAGGCCTGGAACAGAGAGCTCTGAGTCAAGGGCCCATTGCTTAGCATCCCACGAGGACATTGCCCCCACGCTCTGACCTCCATCCCATCCCCACATGGCCTGCGGCTCCTGGCCAAGCCTCCGTGGCTCCTCAGGCCTCACGCCCAGCCTTGGCTCAGCTCGGCCATGGAAAATTACTCCCAGTTCCAGGCCTGTGAGCTGACGTCAGCACTAGGGGGAGGCCAGAGAGATCTTAAGCAGATGGGCCACCAGGGTGGTGGCAGGGACAAGGGGTTATGCTGGCTGAGACCAGCCGTCAGCCACAGAAAACTGGCAAATATCCTAGCATGTGGTCTCTGTGATAAACCAGAAAACCACTTAAAGTTTCTTCTCTCGGTCCTGTCTTTCCACATATTACTGGTGGAAGTAAGATCTCTTCCCCTGTATTGCAGCATGATGACTGTTCTTTCCTGGTCGTCTGCAAATCTATGTCCTCTTGACATACACAGAAACTGAAGCCTACATCCCTTCACTCAACAAGCCCCAATAACAGAATCCATTTCTTTTCTCTTTTCTCCTTTCTTTTTTTCTTTTCTTTCTTTCTTTCTTTCTTTCTTTCTTTCTTTCTTTCTTTCTTTCTTTCTCTTTCTTTTTTCCTTCCTTCCTTCCTTCCTTCCTTCCTTCCTTCCTTCCTTCCTTCCTTCCTTCCTTCCTTCTCTTTCAGAATCCATTTCAATAGTGTGGTTAGAACACACCCTTCCTTCGCTGCGTGAGTGACAGGAGCATGGATGGATGCCTGTTCCACCGGCAGCCCTATCTTGATCCCCAGCCCCCAGCTTTCAATTTTTGGTTCATCTATACTAATGAATATATCCATAGAATTTTAATAAGGTTGCATAAAAAAAAGTTCTGCACTGAAGTATGTTTGAGAAGTCTTGATAAAAATGACCTTAAACAGCCTACAGTAGGCCCTCCATGTGGCAACGTGAGAAGACAAGACCAGAAAAGGGTTTCCTTACTTTCCACAATGGGATGTGGCCCCTGCCTCCTCCTATGGCCACTAGCATGCCAGCCACTGTCCACCAGGCCCAGCAACGTGGCCTCGCCCTGAATCCTCTCCAGTGCACCTGGGCAGTTCAGGGTTTTGAGGAGAGGGTGGAGGCCCTGGCCCCCAACCCACTGCACAGAAAAGAGGCCGTTTCAAGAAGCAAGCTCCCCAGGTGATTCTGATCATCAGCCGGCTTTAGAAGCCACTGATTGAGGAGAGCTACTGTGGGGCCGTGGTTCTCTGGGTTTTACCCAACACTAGATTACAAAAAGCAATGGGATAGGAGTTCATGCTGTGCCTTCAGCTTGTATTTAGGCTTGGTACAAAAATATGTCCCTTCAAAGAATCTATATCTGCAAAACCAGTCACATCAGGTCCGTAACATTATTCAATGGCTCATATACATGAAGCTACCCAACAAATTCCTTATAATGCAATCCCAAGAAAAAAATGTGCATTCTCCATCAGACGTATGTCTTCCTTCCACCAGACCTGCATGCTCTCATGGGCAATTTCTTGCCTTTCTTCCTTCCACCAGACCTGCATGCTCTCATGGACAATTTCTTGCCTTGGGCTGCCAGGGGATTGATGCCAAGTCAAATAAATATTTATTACAATTCTCTTATCCTAAATACTTGGTCCAGTTCATTCTATCCTTAATTGTCTTTGATCCTCCCTTCATCGTTCTTTTTGGCTTCACGGGCTTTAACATTGATAACCACCTGGAGTTCTTTCCAAAAGCAAGAAAGATGGACAACACATATAGTATAAGTACATACCAGTGGATTCCCTTTTGAAATTCAGCTGGCTGAGACCACCTGAACAGTGGCCTCATACTGAACACACACAGGTTTGAGGGTGTCCAGTGTCCACTGGTCTTTTTTTAAAAGATCTTATTTATTTCAGAAAGAGAGAGAGAGAGCGAGTGAGAGAGAAAGCACAAACTGGGGTAGGGGCAGAGGGAGAAGAAGAAGCAGACTCCCCGCTAAGCTGGGAGCCTGATGTGGAGCTCGATCCCAGGACCCTGGGGTCATGACCTGAGCCGAAGGCAGACGCTTAACCCACTGAGCCACCCAGGTGCCTCCAGTGTCCACTGGTCTTAATCAGTGTTCTCCATCCCCTTCTCTTCGAAGTGCCTGAGATCAGAGGCTACCTCAGACTGGAGCCCTCCTAGGGCAGGTGGAATGGCCTGTCCAAGGCCTCATGGTCTTTGGACAACATGTTCTTGGATGACTCTAACCAGGCCCAATTCCTTTCAAGAGCCACCTACATGCTGGCGAGGGAGAAGGAGATCTGTTGCCGGTCCCCTTCCCTACCTGGGCATCTTTCCGTGAGAACTGGGCAATCTGCTTCTGGTTTTCCTCAATGTCTGTGCCCAGAAGAAGGGAACTGGGCACCTTGCTCCCTGTACCCTCTTCCAGCATTGGGGTAAAGGAGTAGGGGTTTCGAAGACGAAGCTTCAGCCCGTATTTCGGCAGAACATAGATAGCATAGCAACATTTTAAGGGGTCTGTGTCCTCTGCCCTTGACCCTTCTCTGATTGTGTTTGCAACCATTTAGGTACCTGCATACAGTTCCCCAAGGCAGGCGGTGCTGCTTCTTATTTTTTAATGTAAGTGTATAAAAAGTGCTCTTGCCCAGGCATCCTTTGGCAGGCCACATCACACCACCCCACACCACCCCACACCATGCCACGCCATGCCACGTCATACCACACCATCTACACCCCACCATGCCACACCATGCTACCCTGATCACCTCACAACAACTGTAAGTATATCATCCTCATGGTACGAATACAACAGAAGCTCAGTGCAGGGAAGTAAGTTGTCAAAGGTCACCTTAGGAGGTGGATCTAGGTTTCAAAACCACATCTCTGTGACTCCAAAGCTCTGGCCCTCAGCACTAGTCTATAACTACCCCCACTTCAGAAATAATTAAAATGTGAAAATCCATACTTAGAAGATAGATAAATTATTCACATCAAAAAATTTTATTTACTTTGCAGACTCATTTACTCCAGGGTCACTTTAAATGGAAGTTCCCTCTATGTATTTAAAATATGATTTGATTTTCAAATATTTGACTGGCAAACAGAACTTTCCAAGAGCACAGCTACTTCTTCGATGGAGGTACAGATACAACAAAACGGGCCTGTGCTAGCCGCACAAATAAGACCTACTCTTCCCACTAGCGACATCTTTCCCGAAACCACTCTCCTGAGGTATGACTGACATGCTGAAAGTTGTACACATTTAACGTGTTTAGCCTGATGAATCTGGCATCCAGAGCTTCTTTCCCAGCTCCCTCCCCTCTGTGACGGCCCTGCTCCCGTTATCACCTGAGCAGCAAGGCCTCCCTTACACACCCAGCACTTCCTGCCCCCTCAGCCTGCTTTCTTTGCCTCTGAAACACTCACTGCCACCTGGCTAATTGCATGCTTAGTTTCCCCGTCTCCCCTGGGGTAGACTGTGAGCTCTGTGGGCTCAGGGGCATAGTCCCTTTGCTCAGCACCTGGATGCATTGCCATCAATATGCATTCTGTTGACTGAACAAATGAACGCCATGTTGCAGACAGGGGACATGTCCAGAGACAGAAACGAGATCTGTGAGGAGAAGTTCTGGAAAACACAAGGAAACCAAAAAAGCCTCTCCAACAATTACAGCTGAAGTTTCCCCAAGCCAGAGATACTCCAGATGGCGGGATTGCCCTGGGTGGAACATACTGTGGAGGTGAATCCAAACAGTGGTAGGGGTTTGGGCTGGGAGACTTGCAGGGTTCTTTCTCACACCAAGATGGGGAGAGCTGGAGGAAGCTCCAGCCTGGTTTCCTTCAGGTTAGTAAACTCTTTCTCACCCAGGAAGTATCCTAAGTTTCTCCTTTTCCTTCCCCCTCATCCTGTCCATTACCAAGTCTCACTGGCCCAGTCTCTCCAGAAGCTGTATGCTTCTCTCCATCTCCACTGCCCCTCATGCCAAGCTGCCATCTTGTGAACCACTGCGGTCACTGCCTTGCCCGTCTCCCTGAGACCACAGCTGCTTCCACCACACTCCACGCCACCCAACATGTGGACCGGCCTTTCCTGAAGTTACAAACCCCACCCCTCCACTTCCTCTGCCCATGGCACTCCAGGATAAAATGCAGTCCCTCCTTCACAGCCTACAAGGCCCTATCTCAGTTGGCCCCCAGCCCCTCATCTGCTTTCTTCCACCTTGGGCCCGACCATCTTTACTTCCCTCTGCTCAGGTGACCGCAAGGCTGCTAACTTCTTAGCATCTGCATGTCAGCTCAAATGTCATCTCCTCAGGAAAGCTGTCCTGGTTGGGCAGTCCAGGCTGGACCTCTGGTCCCTCACTATCATATTGCCTTGTTTTCCTTTCTTTGGGGGTAACACTTCCTCTACCTGAAGTCCTCTTACTAAGAGCAGAAGCCTTGCCTCCCTCCCTCACCATGGTATCCCCAAGGGCTTCTCCCAGTGCGGGACACAGGGCAGGGCCTCAGAAGCATTTAGTGAATGAATGAATCAATAACCCACCCCAAATAAGGGACCTAAGAGTTGCTTCAAGTATAACTAACTGAATATGAGTAATTTCTTGTCTGATTCCAGGACTTTCTCATAAATTGGACCTTTGTCATCCTTGGTGGTTTTAATTATGTGGTGTCAGAATAGAAAGAGGGATGTTAAATCACCATTAGATTTGTTTACATCATGCAGTTCTCCTCTTATAAAAACAGAACCCTTCTTCTGATTCCCCCATGAGAGTTCTCAGCATGCACAGCCACCCTGGGTGGAAATTGCTAGGAAGGGACAAGGTGTATACGAGGGACCAGAGGTAAGAGAGATTCAAAAGGTGTGGTGCCTGGCCCCACCACCGTCCTGCAGAATCAGCTCTCAGATCAAGGTCCCTCAGGGTCCCATCAGTTTCCAAGGTTGTTCTGACAGACCTGAAAGTTTGAGAGCCCTGCGTTAGGTTTCCGGGAATAAAGCAGGAGCACAGTGATCTGGCTGAGACCCAAAAGATTATTAGTGAGGGAGGGAAGGGGTTGCCACTTGAATGGGGTCAAGGCTGGCTCAGGGAGAGCTGGACGAGGCAGCTGCTTGCTGACGTGGGAGACAAGACCCCATCAGGGCAGAACTCTGCCCTCTCAGCCTGGAGTCCACTACTTAATGTGGGGCCACTTTTAAAGCAAACCTGTGATCTAGTGGACAGAACCAGGAGGTGATCCAATCTGATGCTCTCGTTGACAGCTGTGGAAACTAAGACCCAGAACACAGGCCCCATGGAGGCCCCATGTGGGTGGGGGAAACCATCCTCTGGCTCAGGGATGGGAAGAGGGGCAGTGGCACCAAAGGAAAGACTCACACTTTATGTGAGAGCTTGGTCTAACTGGGGACAGGCCCCTAGCGGCCAGACCTGACAGGCAGTAGCCAGCTACAGGGCCCCGGGAGGTCTTTCTGGAGCTTGAGTTTCTCAACTGCCACACGGGAGTAATAATGCTAGCTGACAGTTATGCGGTACTGACCATGGCCCAGACAAACCTATTAACCACCACAATAGCCTTATGAGGTGGGTACTATTACCATCCTCATCTTGCAGATGGGGAAGATGAGGTGCCATGAGGCAGCTAATAAAACCATCAGGCAGGTTTTCAAAACCAGCCTGTTAGGTCCCAGAGTCTGTAAGCTCAGCCCCGTCCTCCGCCCAGGCCGGGCTGCAAGGGGAGCTCCTGTCTGTGACCTTGTCCGCTGCAAACCGCAACGTGCTGGGACGCGTGAGGCTGAGCAGGACTGCTCTGGGATGACTGTGCCAGCAGACGGTAGCCCAAGAACGGGGAGAAGGAGGCAGGTGGACCTGGTTCAAGTTCTCTGTCATTTCCTAGTGTGTGAACCTAACTTCACGGAACCTTGGTTCCCTCGTCATAGAACGGGCCGCTAACATTCTTGTCTCACAGGTGAAGACCAATAGCTAGAGTGTTAGAACTTGTAGCCCAAGTTGTAGCACTGGCAAAATAACTGCTCTTTACTGTTGTTTGGAGATGGAACATTCCCAGAGGTCAGCTGTCTTCCTATAGATGCTGTCCAGCTTGTCAGTGTCTTGTTAGAGAAGGTGCTCCGTACTCCACAGGGGGTTAGTTCTGTGTGTCACGAAGCAGGACTGTTCTCTCCCTTGATTTGAGCACCATGCACCATGCAACCCAAGGTCAGAGATCAAAGCATATACTCAATTCAGTGGGGGGGTTTCCTAGTTAAAGAAGCCCTATGACAGAAACCATTTTCAAAGGAGTAACTTTTTTTTTTTAAGATTTTATTTATTTATTCGAGAGAGAGAGAGACAGTGAGTGAGAGAGAGAGCACACATGAGCAGGAGCAGAGGGAGAGGGAGAAGCAGACTCTCCTGCTGAGCAGGGAGCCTGACGTCGGGCTCGAACCCAGGACCCTGGGATCATGACCTGAGCCGAAGGCAGACACTTAACTGACTGAGCCACCCAGGCGCCCCTCAAATGAGTAACTTATTTTTATAAAATGAATAGTCACGTGAAATTTTCTGTTCTGTGATCCTGAGTTTTGTAAGTTAGATTTTTCAAAAGGAGGGTCTACCCACAGCCCCCATCCCTAGCCACGTCTGCCACCATGTATAATTGGTGCATTTGCAAGCTGTCTTCAGCTATAGTCTGGCATGGACTGAAGACTGGAGACCCTTGCCCAGGCCTTGGCTAGACTTCATCAAGTCCTGCCTATGGGTGGCTCACTCGCGCTCTCTCTCAGTCTCTCTCTCTTTCTCTCTCAGGAGGCAACAGTGATTGGATGTCTTATTAACTTCAAACTTTCAATTTAGAGCAAAGTTGGTGCTAAAATGCTCACAGCTTCTCATACGGATGACACACAGGACCCTTTTTTCTGAGTGGAGGTGACAGAGGCACCAAGCAGGGAGAAGTTGAGTGGGCTCCAGGAATGTGGTCACCAAGCTTCCGAAAGAGGCAGTGGGGGTGACAGGAATCTGAAAGGACAGGGGCAGAGTTGGGCCAGCCTGTGGACTGAGGTTAAGCTGACTAGAAGTTAACAAGGGGCACTGAGCGTTCTCGGGACTCCCTAAAGCAGCCCAGGAGTCAGAGGAGGTGAAAGTCACTGGGCGCCAAATATCTGCTCAAGCTGCCTACAGTGGTAGTAGGATCTAAAGTTTAATGAGGGCAGAAATCAGGCTTTTGTCAGAGGCCCAAGGCTTCAAGGCAGGTCCCCAGCGAGGGCCAGGCGAGACGCCGGGAAGTGATGGGGCCGGGCAGAGCTGGAACCCCAGTCACATGCAAGGCACCAGCCACGGCTGCATGTAGGAACATGGGCCTCATGTTGACAAGGCTTGTCTTCCAAAGACGCCCAATTTTTATGTGAAATTTTCCATTTTTAAGACACTGGGTAGGTCAGACAAAACCCAACTGTGGGAATGCACTGAGGAGAGCATGTGGGGTAGACAAACCCTTGGATGGAAGAGAGAACCCAGGTGCAGGGAACCATGTGGGGCAAAATAGGGAGACTTCACCCCAGGTTAGGAAGCTGGAACTGCCCCCTCCCCCACCTTTGGGCCATGGGGGAGCTCTACCTTCAGCTCCAGGTCGGTGTAAATCTGTGGCCTCAGCAGGCTGAGGAGGTAGGACGCTCGGGAGAACTTAAACCCTGAAACGGAATCTGGTGAAGAGGGTCACCGGCGGTCACCGACAGTCATGCCCCGCCACCCCATCACCTCTCAGGGCTCACCTGGGATGATCTCCTCTGGGACAGCTGCACCCCCACCACAGGGCGTCTCTCGAAGACTGCTGTGTTCACCCCCAGTCTCTGCAGGCACGCCGCCTGGGGGGCACACAGGGCCCTCCTTTCATCCCGGGGGCCGACCTGCCAGCTCAGGGGCCTCGCTACAGGGCCGCCCCCTGGCTCATGCTGTTCCTGCCTCTGGAATGCCGTTCCCTTGCTTCCTCCGTGAATTCCCACTTGCCCAGATGTCTCATAAGATGCAACATTACTGCTCCTGCCCCTCCACGTCCCAGGGGCGACCTTCCCTCCTGCATGGCCTGGTGGCTCTGTCAAGTCCTACTACACCGTGCCCAGCCCTGCCTGGGGTGCCCAGCTCCTCCGGAGGGGCGAGCCTCATGCCTCCCCACAAGCACCGAGAGGCAGGGGTGCCTGGGGTGCTCTGTCAGTGAAGCGGTTGCCTTCGGCTCAGGTCACGGTCCTGGGGTCCTGGGATCGAGTCCTGCGTCGGGCTCCCTGCTCAGCGGGAAGCCCACTTCTCCCTCTGTGGGCCACTCCCCCTGCTTGTGCTCATTCTCTCTCTCTTTCTGTCAAATAAATAAAATCTCTGACAAGTAAATAAAGTTCACTTGCCAGACACTGTTTAATCCAGCCCACAACCCTAGAGGTGGCCACTATGACTCTCCCCATTTCACAGATGAGGAAACGGAGGCCCAAGGTTAATGGCTTGCCTCAGGCTCACGGAGCTCCTGAGTAGAGGTGTTGGGAATTGAACCTAGAGGGTCTGGACCGAGATCTATACTCCTGACCCATCCCAGCAAGGAAGAAAACAGCAGCCCTGGCACTGGGGCGCGGCCTGGCCCTCAGAGGTATGCTGTGCTGTTCTCGCATTAGGCACGAGCAGCCTCACAGAATGGTCTGAGACCACTGAAAATGGGATAGAGCAAGACCACTTCACAGTTTTGCCTGAGTACAAACATGGGCTCTGAGTCACCCACAAAATACCCTTCGCCTCCTCTCGCAGCCAAAGTAAGTGGCCACTACTTCCTTACCAGTCACCCCCTCCTGTTCCTGGCCCCCCTCCCCAGTAGATAAGGTTTATCAAGATGCCCAGTCACAGGGGGTGTTCCTGCTTTCTGACGGTATCCAATCTAGAGCAAACCCTACTTCCTTAGACTGTCCCCCCAGTCATCCAACCAGAGCTCACATCCTAGAACAGGTTCTTCCAACCCCCTCCTTCCTGAGCCACCTCACGTCCCCCTGCTCCCCGGTCCCCCACAGCCTGTCATCCCCTGACTCTGCAAACTGCAGGTCTGTGCCCGGGAGGGGCCTGGGTCTTGGGCCGAAGGGGCGGACACCAGCCTCCCCTGGGCTGAGTCCCCGTCTGCGAGGCTTTGTGTGGCAGGTCCTCGAAGCACATCATCTGTTCGCTCCACAGCAGCTCTGTGAGTGGGTGTTTTTATTCTCATCTTACCATGGCTCAAAGAGCCTCAATGACTTGCCTTAACCTTCACAGATAGAAAGTGGCAAGAGCTGGAGGACAAACCCATATTTATAATTACATAAAATCAATGTTTTAAATTACTGATCAGTTGAGTTATATAATGCTCCCTGTAAAATGTTCAAGTAAAACTACTATGTCAGGGAAAGTGTTTAGATTTAACACTAGTCTCATAGCCCTCCCTCCCTGAAGTGCTGAGTCGTCCTGTATGGATATCCTAAAGCTGCCACTGCTTCAGGGAGATGTTCCAGGTTTGTCTTGTGAACACCCTCTAGCACACATGGTGGCCTCGGAGGGGTACCGGGACCAGAGTTTGAGAAGCACAGCCTCAGGGTACCCCTGGCCTGGCTCAACTCTGGACAGAGGAGCCAGTGGTGGTGGGGGCAGGGCCCTGACTCCCCTGCTGGACTGGCTTCCTCCCTGTCGCCGGGGTACACTTGGGGCTGTGTAGCTGCTGGGTACTTCAGCCTAGACCCGTAATCTGTAGTCGGAGGGCCCCACCTGGCCCCAGCTTCCCAGGCTCTAACACGTTCCTCTGGCTATGCCACTTACGTATTTTCCCATCTTGTCACCATCTTGCTTCTGAATGTCCCCTGACTATCCCAAAGTTGTGGGGGAAATGCACGTTAGGGGAAGGAGAGGAAGGGGAGCCCCTGATAGCCTCCTTAACTACTGCGGACACCCATTTGCCAGCCATGGGTCAGTGCCAGGGAGAGACCAGCCGGCCCCCCCTCTCTCCTGGCCAGCACCCTGCGGCTTCTCAAATTCCAGCTGACAGCCACGTGTGCAGGGGCTGGGGCAGCGGGGGAGGCACTCACAGACACCAGCCCGTTGTGTCCTGCAATGAGACAAGGGGGAGGAGGAAAGCAGCAGTGGTCAGCGGGCAGACAGACACACTCCCTGGGGAATATGGTCACCCATCCCTGTCCCCATGCTCGTGAAGATCGCGGGGAGGTAGCCGAAAGTACCACCTGTACCTGGATGTTGCAATAGCGTCTAGCTTGATGCCATAAATCACCTGGTCTGTGGGGAGTCAGAAAACCCTGGTTCTTGCCCTAGCTTGAGAAAAGTCCTGTCACCCTGGCCTGGCCAGTGGCTCCAGGCTGGAGTGAGGGACGAGGAGAAACCCACAGTCATCAGACAAAAGCTATCTCATGAAACCTTGCGTTGCTGGGCTTCTGTCCCTTGGGGAGGAGCAGGTGACCGGTGGAGAGCATGTCAGTTTCCTGGGCAGGAACAGAAGGGAAGTGTGGCTGCTCCGCTGGCGCTGGACCCCCTCGCTGGCTTGGAATCACCATCCAGGTGCATGCTGGGCATGCGGACGGCTGCCGTCACACGCGGCTTCTGCTCAAGTGTGGTCCACTCTAGTGCCCCAGAGGCTTTAGTCCCATGGCTTTGTCAATCACCAATATTCCCCAAATCAGAACAGTTCAAAATGAATTAAACACATACAGCTTCAACATGTGCTAAAGGAGTGCCGGCTGGTTGGGTGAATTTATCTATCATATATATATATGTGTGTGTGTTTGTGTGTGTGTATAATGTGCATATATATATATATATTTCTTTTCAAAAATCTTAAGAGGGCTGCCCCTGGGTTGGGAGCCCTAAACCTGACTTGGGATTCCAGGTTCCCCACCAGGCCCACTGCTGGCAAGTGCGTCTCCTGCTCTGAGAAGCTTCAGGATCATCTAAGAACCTGTATGAACGATGATTCACAACCCCTCCCCAGAGTCGGCTCGGCAGGGTGGAGGCAGGGACTTGGGATGGATTTCTCACAAGGCCCCGGGGTGGTTCTGATGCAGGTGGTCAAGCACGGCCAGGGGCTGGGAGTGTCTCCTCTTGCCTCACTCTCAGGATAGTGTAGTTGCTTATGGAGAAGCCTTTGTTGGGCGGAGAGCAGGCCTGGGTTGTTTTCAGGTAGTGGGGACAGGTCTTGTCTGGAACACTTGGCATGCGTTTCTCCTTGGTGACAGAAGGTCACTCTGAGTCTTCAAAGATGTCAGCAGAAGACTATGTTCTCGGAGCACCAACCTGAACCCAGTGTTCGTGCAAATAAAATGTTCAGCCATTAATTTGACAAACATCCATAAATAGGAGGCAGTGATGACCCACATGACGGATTTCTTCATGGCTGAGCTGACTTTGTTTTCCATTTTCCATACAGAGACACCCAGAATTTTAGAGGTCACTGAGCCAACTTCTCTTCCATTAAAGGAATCTCTGAAATAGTTTTTCAACCTTCTTTGACCACGAGCCACATGAAGAAGTGCGTCTTACCCTGTGACCTGGCCTGCACCCCACATACAAATGTATCCACAGAAACAAAAGTTTCATGAACTCATATTAACTCACCATGTGATAAGCATGTGATGATCTATTTGATTATATTTCATTTAAAAAGACGGGTTAATATACTATTTTTATGTACTTTTGAAAAGTTTCTTAAGGTTTAAAAGCTTTGCTGGATGGGATTCATGAGCGAGTTGCAGCCCACAGTTTGGAAAGGCCTGCTCTCAAATATATACATCAAATTAAAGGCCGACTGTCCTGGGCTCAACCTGGCTCCTGCTATTTACAGGACGTGGCCCTCAGAGAGTCATTCTGACCGGCCATGAGCTTCAGGCTTCTTGCAGTGTTGGAGCGAGAATAACCAATAATATATGTAAAGCACCTGACCCTCAGCAGACTCAACGATAAATGGTAGCTATTTGTCTCTTAGATAGTGCTGATCATAAATCTTGGAAAACTAATAAAGGCTTCCACGCAACTGGGTCCAGTTCAATCATCACATGAGCCCACAAATGCACAAACAGACCTCAAATGACAAAGGTCAAGATTCCAACAGCCCAGGACCCTCGGCCCTCCACCACTCCATCCCTAGTCCTGCCTGAGCCCTCCTGGGGCTGCTGGTGACCTCTCCTTTCCCCCTGAGGGGGTCTGAAGCTGCAGACTCTGATCATCTCCAGCCTGACTCCAGGGATCCTCAGCTAGCCAGGCATGTGGGGCTCTCGAGAGAAGCCGCGCTCTGAACACGGGTTCTCAAGTGTGGCTTGCAGCTGCCTGCACTGGACCCGCTCCAAATTCTGGTTGGATGCGCTGACTTCCTCTCAATCCTAATCACCAGGGATAGGGCCCAGGAACTGCATTTTAACAAGCTCCTTGGGTCATTCTTAGGCATATTTAGCCAAGGCACTAATTAGGGTTCGTCTTCAAAGTGGCCCCCAGATACTCGTGTGACCTCAGGGAGCAGAGCTAACCCTTCTCTCAGAAGATGCCACTCTGTCCCTCACTTGATTCCCAAATGCCCTTAATTAAACCGGGCTGCCCTGAATGCTCAGCAAATGAAGAAACAACATCAAGGAAAAACTCACACCTGAGACTCACACACGTGTGGGCAAGTCACCTACGCCTCTGGTGACCTGGAGTCAACCCTCTGTGCCAGGAGACAGCAGGGATGTGCTGTCACCAAGGCCAGAAAAGCGGGGGTGGGGGTGGGGCATGACACCTTCCCAATCAGTGAAGCCTGGAGCTGGCTTCCCCCGGCCAGGATGTTTGTGACGCTCGTCAAACACCGCCATTATTAAAATTTAGATTATTATAAACTTACAGTGAAATAAATTATATTAAAAGCAAAGGCAATAAATACTCAAAACTTGTCACTTCCTCATCGTTTTTCCACAGTTTACCATGACCTATGCTCCTGCAGTTCTTCACCTCTGAGCAGCCGTCAGCGGCCGTGCCTCTCTCCCAAGTGCACGCACAGGCCCCTCATGGTGGCAACTTGAAAAAGGCCGTGGTGGGAGTACTTGAACCACGGAAGCCAGCCGACAGCACCCCTCAGGGCTTGGCCGTATTACTCTGTTGACGGTTCCGTGTGAGAAAGTGATGGAGAAAACACGAACGATGCAGATGAAACCCGACCGTGCGCTGTGTCTGCAGCTGTTCCGCGGCAAATGGCACAAAACCTCGAGAGAATCTTCTCCCAGTGCGGGAGAAATGTCATCTGACGGAGCAAAGTCTCTCCCATCACGGGAGGAGTGAAGTTCGGGTGTGACTGTTGCTTCCCGTCGGTTCTACTCTTTAAAGGCAGTGCAAACGGAAAACCACGTTCCCTTCCGAGCCGGCCTGATCGGTTGGGAGTAAGCACAGGTTTGCTGCTAAGTTTAGCAAAAATCACAGAACTTTGGTGAGAGCCAACTGGCTACCTGGAATTTAGAGTATCGTGTATCTTCCTTGTAAACGTGTGTGCTATACTTCCTCTATTTCAGCATTTATCATAAGCTTCCGTATATATGTCCACACACATTTTCCCTGGAGGGGCGACTATAACATTTCCTGGCCACGACTGCTCTCGGAGCATACAAGAATGAAGAGCTGGCAGGACAGGATGCACTTTAAAACGGTGATGAGCATCTTCTTTCGATCCTGCCATTGTCTGTCGAAACCCAGTGGGAGAGAATACCAGAAGTTGAAATTTGGGGCCCCCTGGGAGTGTGAATGGAAGGCTCTGAGCAAAGACAACCTGGTCCGGACCCTGTGGCCTCCCACAGTTACGCGGCGGAATCGGACACCCTGCAGCCTGGGCGTCAGCAAAGTGCAGTAGGACCGACCCTATGTGCCCCAGACAGGCAAGACAATGGGGGCTGTCACCCTCCGCAGACATGCACTAGGATCTCTGCGACTCATTTCTATTTTTTCCTAACTCCCAGTTTCCTTGGGGGAATGGGTAGTCCTAGTGGTGAGGTGGTGGTGACCAGAACTCAGGGAGGGCACTTGGGGTGGCTGGATTTCATGGGTCTTTTATGGCAAGCTCTTTCTTTCCAACCCTTGCGTACCATCTGCTTTCCAAGAGTGGTGGCAACTAGCTAATTTTGCAGGAGATACATGGAAACTCCTGAGCTCACCTATTCCTCCCTGGTCATTCTAGAAGGGCAGACCCGAGCCTAGAGAGGTCAAGAATCTGCCCCAGACCACGAGCAAGTTGATGGCAGCCCCACAACCTCGGTGCCTGCTCACAGACCAAGCGGACTTTCCACCACCGCCCCTGCTCTGGCCCAAACCCCGGCCAGCCTGTGCCCAGAGCAGAGGGAGGTGGGGGGCTTGGGGATGCCCCCCCCTCAGCCCCAGGGGCTCTGAGCAGGGCTGCCCCCCCTGGCCCTCAGCTCTGGCACAGCCCGTTTACCTGCTCCTATCACCACGGCATCGTACTCAGGCTTTAGGCATCCCCTGGCTTCCCAGTGAGCTCGTCTCCAAGCCGGGCAGGGAGAGGCACCCAAGGCCCTGCCGAAACCTGGGCCACTTGCAGCCATTTCAGCCCAGCAGTAGGCCAGGAATTTGCTTACAATCAGCTTTTGTGCAGCCCAGGTGGGGGGAGGGTCAGGGAGCAAACAGGAAGAGAGGAGAAGCTGCAGTCCAGCTGCCGTACTTGGCTTTGGGCCATGAGGACATGCAGCTCACGAGTCCACACAGGGCAGAGTCTCAGGAGGCCGCCCGTTCACCGTGCTGAAGTTGGGTCCCCTCCAGGCCGCAGAGGAGAGCCACTGTGCTGGTCACTCTAGGGCTCCCACGTGTGAGGTGCTGTGCTCACGGAGGCCCCAGAACTCCCGTTTCATGGACGAGGGGCACTGAGGCTTGGAGAAGGGGGGGCGGAGGTCATGCAGCCAGTGAGCAGGTTGGTGGGGCCCCCTCCCCAGCACTGTCCTGCTCCTCATTAAGGAGTTTACTGTCCAGGGTGTGCTGGGGAGCGAATACTGAGGAGATACTGGTCAGACTCTGCCCTAGCTCCCCATCTTTCCGCCTGCAGGATGGTGAGCGGCTCTACACCCCACAGGGTCGCCTTGACCAGGGCCTCAGCAAAACTATGGGGGTGGGGGGGGGGACATCTGTCGCTGCAGTCCCTGGAGAGCTGCGTGCTCCCTCCCAGACCCTGAAACACCTTGCACTCAGAATAGGCTGCCGCGGAAGCCTGCAAGGGCTGGGGAGTTTGGGGTTCGCCGCCTTCTTTTGACAGCCTGGACATCCCTCTCGTCTTTGGCACCTTTCCAATATCCCCAGAATCCTCAAGGATTAAAGATCACATCCACAAATACCTTCAGCTAACACACTTTCTTGCTATGCTTTGGACTGCCTGGAATTAGGAGCTCCTTTGTTCTCTGCCCATTAGCTAGCAGGCCATTCCTCTTGTTAGAGGAAAAAAGCACCCAAGAGTTGAGTTTCTGTACTGCCATGACATCTGTCCATATTCTAGAAACCCGCTATTAGAAATGCACCTTAAAATTGGGAGAGTATGCAGGGAAGGTGCGTCTGAGCAGGAGAGCCTTCCGCGATCCCTCTACTCATGAAAGAGACACCCGTCCGCACGTCAGGTTTACACTGTGTGTGAAACTATGCTGGAGTCTGATGCAGGATGCTCGCCCCAGTGTTACAATATTGAAAAATTCGGGGGATTGGTTCAACTAGACATGTCGACATCATGCAGCTACTAAAAATTTAAGGGACAACAGTAGGTGACAGAAGCGGGTACCCTAAGCAGCAGTGGGCATCTAGACTTACTTTCCCCCGCTTTGTGCTCTCCTGTGTTTTCCACAACTGATGTTAAATTTCCATTCGTAAAGTCAAGATATTAAGGAGGCATGTGGTCCCAGGCACCTCAGGCGACTGTCCCTCACTGCCACGTCTGAGGACATTAGTGTGAGGTGTGGTTCTGCCCCCCCTTCACCCCCACCAGCTGTTTCCTTAACAGAAAAGAGTCTTTGCGTGAATTTTGGCTCAAGACTGAAGACACGGAAGGGCCGGCTGCTGTCAGCCGGTCAGAAACGCTGCCTGGGTGCCTCCTCCTGCACGGTGCTTCTCTCCTCCCCGCGGCAGACGCTCCCCAGTCCCAGGGCTCGGGTGCCCTGACCTGCGGTGGGAGCTTCTAGGTGACAGGAGAGGGGCCGTCCCCCTGAGGCAGTGGTTCTCAACCCAGGGCACACAGGGATCGGCTGGGGAGTTTTTATAAACCTCTGCCTGGGATCCAGAGGACCGAGGAACACGGATCTCTGAGGTGGGGCTGAGGCAGGAGTCGGGACGGAGCAGGGTGCGGATGGACCAGGACTTCTACGCACCAGGAAGAGCCCAGGAGCCCAGGCACGTTTGGCTTGAACAACAGTGACCACAACCAACATTTATTGAGCACCTGCCGCGTGCCGGGCAGCCCTCACAACCACCCTGAGAGGTAGGTGCTATCCCTCCGAACGCAGGGGAAACGGGTGTAGAGTGTCGGAAACCCGCCCAGAGCTGCAGAGAGGAAGTGGCCCACCCAGCCAAGGCAGCACCTTGCATTTGGGGAGGGAAACGGCTTCCCGAGGAAGCTCTTTCTCCACTCCAAGGAAAGCATAAAGGAGGTATCTTCAGACACCCGCAGACCCCAGGGACGTCCTGTCTCCTGGGGATCAAGACAGAGGCAGCTCTGAAAGCAGGTGCCCCAGTTCTAACCTCACAGCCACTGTTCTTTTAAGGAGACCAAGGGACCCCCTGGCCTCCCTCCTCCCCCAAAGAGAAGGATTTGGGGGTTTGGAACCTGGAGGGGAGCCTAGTCTAGGTGGTTTCTTTAAGAGAGCCGGGGGGCTGTCCTACCCTTAGCGGCTGCTCTGCAGGGGGCCGGGCTGCACAGCCAGCCTGCGGCGCCCTGGCCTAGAGCAAGGGGACGTGGGAGGTCTCCCACAGGCGCCGGGCCAGCTCGCCGGCCTGCTGCACCAGCACGTCTGTGGGGATGACCGACAGGTGGAGGGCCAGCAGCTCGTGGCACTTGACGGCCTCGGCCGGGTGGCCCTTGCTGTAGTAGCGCAGGAGCTTCCTGGAGGAAGGGGGGTGGGATTCAGGAGCGGGGCCCCAGCAGCCCTCCCAGACGCGGGCGCCCCTCCCAGCACGGCACGGACACTGTCACCTCGCGAGGCCCCAGCACCTGGCCAACCGCACGAGGCTCGGCCCTGGGCCGCGCGGTCCACCCCTCTGGGTTCCCAGCCCTGCGTGGGGCCTGCCGACGGCCGCGTCCGGGCCGCGGGAAGCCACAGAGCCGGCAGGGACGCCCGAGGGCCCAGCACGGACGCTGGCAGGTGCTGCCAACGGTGTGGCTGCCAGAGACGGGCAGAAACCCGGGCGTGCTCCCACCCACCCCCCTCACTGAACACGGGGCTGGGCAGCAAAGAGCTTCCACCGAGGGCTTCTTGGGGGGCGCTCCCGGAGCAGGAGCTGCTCCCCATGGGGAAGTGGCACTTGCTGGGCACCCACTGTTCCCAGCAGCCTTGCGAATCGGGGTCACCTGTAGTAGTCTCCTCCCAGCACGCCGACGGAGGCCGAGTCATCCGAGAGGACGGGCACCTCTATTATCTGGAGTTTGTACCCCTGCGGAAGAGGAAGAAGGTCTTACAGGGGGAGGTGGTGGCGTGGTGGAGAGAACACGAGCCTGAGTCAGACACCATGTTCAAGGCCTGGCTCAGCCCTGCGCGCAGGGTGCTTGCTGCTTGGACCTCTTTTTACCTCGTTTTCTCAACTGTGAAGTGGGACTAACAGTAACCTCCCAGCGAACACTGGAGGTGATGTATATAAAGCTCTGAGTGTCCTGCCCAGTACACATGTGGTAGTTCTCACTCCCATCAGTGCGTGGACCTGGCTCAGGGACCCGCACGAGCTCAGGAGGGCTGCCAGGAGGGCGACCCCGGGAGGTGGCATGCAGGGTCTTGAAGGGCTAGGCATTATCAAAAGGCCCAAGTCTCTGCTGTGAAAGCGACCACAATCTCCAGGGCAGGGTGAGGAGGAGAAGGGAGATGTCCAGGTGGCTCAGTTGGTTAAGCGTCTGCCTTCGGCTCAGGTCATGATCCCGGGGTCCTGGGATCGAGTCCCGCATCGGGCTCCCTGCTCGGCGGGGAGTCTGCTTCTCCCTCTGCCCCCCCCCATTCACACTCTCTCTCTCTCGATCGCTCTACTCTCTCTCAAATAAAATCTTAAAAAAAAAAAAAAGGAAAAGGAGGAGAGGGAATTAAGATGCTCTGGGCAGCCACTGTGCGTCGGGCACGGTCATGGGGCTTGTCTCCATGCTCATGTGGGCACCGTGGGCCCGTCCTGCGGGCAAGGAGGTACACTCAGCGTGCTAGGCGGCTGCCCAAGACGGCACAGGACAGGCAGCCTCCACAGCTGGCTCTGCCCCCCACAGCCCTACTGCAGTCTGTCACTCCGTCGGGACAGCCACACACACAAAGCCCTGCCTCTCCCTAGAAGCTAAGGTAAAGGTCATACACACATCCTGGGCTCAGAGCGCCGACGGGAGCCTGTCGGCCAGGAGAGCCGAGCCTGGGTTCTGGCTTCTTCATTTATGACCTTGGTGGCCCTGGGCACGGAGTTTGATCTCCAGGCATCAGTGTCTCTATCTGTAAAATGGGGCCAATGATCCCTGCCCCAACCATGGCACAGGCTGGGAGGACGGGAGGTTGAGACCCAGGAAGAAGCCTGTACTCTGGAAGGTGCTGGCCATCACTCTCAGGGCAGAGCGAAGGAGGGCTGCTGCCAGGGAGAGGGCAGGGCCCGGTGGGGGTGGAGGGGGCGTGAGGGGCAGAAGAAATGGACAGAGAGCTGGAACACGGACTCAAAGTGACAAGTGAGGAGAAAACAAAGAGAAACAGGAAAGAAAGAAGAGAGAGAGAGAAACAGGCAGTGAGCTCCCATGACCTGTGCTTACACTGGAGTAACAGTGAGGTCTAGAGCGAGAAGTACCGGGCCAGGAGGCCATACTGTCCTCTTCACCTTGCACAGGTTGCTACACGGCTCTGAACCTCGGTTTATCAGCCTCTACAATGGGAACGACAGCGTGCCGTGCTCTGTAAGCGCAGCTGGCGACGCGGAAGCAAGTGTGAGCAGCCGTTCTCGAGGGGCATGCGTCCATGTGTTCGCGTGCGACCTGGACACCGCCTTGAGTGACAGCACGAGTCGTTCAGACAGCTGCTGGAGGGGTCACAAAGCGCCCCTGAACACGGGACCCCCGAGGTCTGGGTGCCCACAGCTGTGCCTCCCTGTCAGCTCCACTAGGGACGAGAAGAGATGAGAGACAGACAGACTGAACGCAGTGCAGAAGAAAGGGGTCCCGGAGTGAGCAGAGAGGAAAGCATTTCGGGACGGTCCTGCCCCGGGACCTGGCCGCACCCACCATCTCGTTCTCGAACCACAGGAAGTAGGAGAAGCAGAAGTCGCCCTCCCGGAACAGCAGCGTGCTGTAGCCCTTCTGCAAGTATCTGCGCGCCAGCCGGATCAGACACCAGACCTGGGGACAGGCGGAGAGCGTGCTCGTGGCGGCCCCGACGGCCTCCCCAGGGCCCGCGGCGTCGGCCCTCTCCCCACAGGGGGCCCAAGGCTCAGGCTCCTGGCTCTGGAAGAAAAGCACTCAGAGGAGGAGCTCCCGGAAGGCCAGCGGCTGCTCCAGCTCACCTGTTTCCTGAGTGCCGGGCATGGCCTGGGTCAGAGCAGGAGCTCAAAAGGAAATCATTATCGGGTGGGTGGGTGGGTGGACTACCCCTCCTGTTACTGTGACAATAAAATACATGTAAAAACCCTTCACGTAACTTGACTATGCACAGAGGCCATAAATTAGTAAACTGATCATTCAGCCCAGAAAACAGACAAGGACGTTGTTAGGTAACACAACAGGAGACAAGGGTGTGGCCACCTGGAAACCCGACCTGCTGTCCAGGGCCACCCGTCCACCGGTCCCCGCCAGGGGCGTAGGCTCTATGCCAGGAAGGTGCTGTGGGGCGTGTGAGCACAGAGGACCCTGAGCCAGGCATGCGCTCTCTCCAGGGCTGAAGTCCCAACCAGGGCTCACCAAGAGGTCCAACAGAAACACAGGGACAGGGGGACAATGTGCCTTGGATCCCCTCGGGGACATTCTCTTGCCTAATCCAAGGGCTTCCATGCTGCCTGTGACCTGCCCGAGGGAGGAGAGCAGGGGCAGCCTGACTCCTCCATTCTCCAGGGCTGGAAAAGGCCTGATGAGCTTAGAGGAAGGCTTACATGATTCACGGCAAACCTGACTACAGCGTAATGTCTAATTACATCTGCAAGCAAATACGTGGATTTGCTGTATTTTCAGGAAAGCAATTTGACAACGTGTATCAATAACCTTAAAAACATTCCTCCCATTTGACTTAGTAATTCCATTTCTGGGAATCCATATTGAGAAAATAATCAGAGATGAGGACAAAGATGGATGCGCAAAGGTGTGTGCTGCAGAATTATTTATGACCGCGAAAGCCTGGAAACAATCTAACTGTTCAACATTGGGGAAATGGCTAAGGAAATTATGTTACATCCACATGATGGACTATTGTGGACTTGTTAAAAATCATGTTCATAAAGAATTAATGACATGAGGAAATGCATCAGATAGAAAGCGAAAACGTGGGTAAACACAATTGCATCTACGGAATGATCCAAGATTATGACCAATGGCAAAAAACTGCACAGAAAAACAATGCAAAGAAATGCAGCCAGAGAACCCCTGACAATCTCCGGAAAGATGGCTGGAGAGGCTGGTACCAGCAAGGGCTCCATGAATTCTGTCGATCTTCTGAGCCACGTACCGTGTTGAGTACTTAACCTGCAGCATCTCACGTGTCTGTAATTGTTGCCCCCCGTGTACATCAATAGTAGCACCAGCTTCTTTCACAGATGAGCACACAGACACTCTGACTAAGTAATGCCCTGGGGCCACACGGCCAGGGAAAGGCAGAGCCCACCCCGCCTTTTGTCACCCTCTTGATTTTAACTATTAGCGTGTACTTTAGATGAATCTAACAGACGTTTATACTAGACTACCTACCACGTGTATAGTATATAAATATACACATACTAGTTTGCCATGAAACAGTCTATTAAAGAGAATATAAGAACCCCCAGTGAATGTTTCTTTAGTACAAACCACCTAGTGTTAAATCCTGTATCCAAACTGGATAACCTTGTGTTTCTTCTTTCCATTTGAGTTCATTCAACAAATACTTATTGGGATTTATTTATGCCAAGCACAATGTCAGGCCCTGGCCGTTTCCCCCTCTGACCTCACTGCCCAGACTTGCTCCTTCAGGCACATTAGAAGACACCCAGGAAGGTGCCCCTGACATCGACTGAGGCCCATGTGGCCCCGGATGCCAGGACCCTAGAGTGACGAGGCCCAGCTGCTATCCTTAGGAGCCTGCAGACCAGCTGCGTGCAGACACTGACAGAAGAGTACAGTAGGGTTAAGACGGGGTGTGCTCAAGGCCTCAGGGGAGCCCCAAGGGTGGGGGGCATCAGTCTTTCCTGGACAGGGGTCAGGCCAGCACGTCTCATCTGACGGGGGTGAAGAGGACCCGGACCCGAGCAATGGTTACCTTGGTTCTGATGAAGGTGGCCAGTGGCCCCCTGCCCAGCTCCGACGAAATCCTTTTACTGCTGCTGAGGGAAGGGGCCACCATCTGGCCGGTCGTGCGGTCCACATAGATGAAATGCACCAAGCCCGGGAAGTCTTCTAGGTAGGTGAAGGTCGGAGTTAAGGTGCTCACAAAGCCAGGGACCAGGGAGAGTGCTACTCTGTCCTCCACCTAGGCTTCCGGCAAGGCTAAGCAGTGGAGTCCGGAGGCCAGGCCTGCCATGCCCACCTCTCCCCACAGCTGCCATGTCAGCCAACCTCCTAGGGTCCCTGTTTTCCCAGGCCTCTTTACCTCTGAACCCCCAACCAGGTGAAATTCTCCTATGCAAGTACAACGGATCCCTGGACACTGGCACATCTAACCTGGGGAGTTCTAGACCCAACAGGAATAGCGAATGTTCTTTTTTCATCATTTTCACGAGGGAAGAGTTTAAATCACATACATGGTGAGGCTGGTGTGAGAGCTGAGCTACCTACCCACGAATGAGCCTAGCTGACCGCCCAACCCACACACCTCGGCGTGGTTTTGTTTCCCTCTCCACACTTCACCTTCTGAAGCTGGAAGGTTCCCACTGGAAGGGAACAGCCAACATGGCAGGGTGGTGGCTGGTGGCTAAAGGGGGCCTCTGTCATCCCTTTCACCTGCATACTGAGACCTTAATACAGGAAAAGCTGCTTTATATAAAGTTCCAGAGGAAATCAGTCTTCGATAAAACTAGTATTCCATAATAAAAGGGTCAAACAGGTCTTGGATAGGGTTTTTTAAAGAGGGATAAACATTTTTGGTGCAGGCCTTCTCAGAGCCTTCACGTTCCACGGTGTACTGTGACATCTAAGGAGGACACAGCCTCTCTAACCTACCTGACCCCAGGACCCCTGCCCTGCCTGGAATAGCTGTTACCACTTTGCTGGCTGGACACTGGTCAACATAATCCCCAAAACTTTTATGAAGTCACTGAGGGACAGCTGGGATTTGTGAAATTTCAGTCCTGGAGCATTCCTACAGACAAGACACCCATGACCATATCTGCTATTCTTCAGAGAAAAGATGCTGAGGTGGTGGAATACATCTATCTGCTCCTTCGCAAAAGTCCAGAGTCCTGCAGAGTGGGCAGGTGTGGGGGACATACAGACACGAGGGACTCGGGCATGAGGATATGACACCATGGTGACGTTCCTCCTACTCTTCACCAACAAGAAGTCCTTCCAGTCCATCAGCTTCTCTCTGTCGGGGCAACAGGGGGAGGCGGGTGGGGGGCGGTGCCTCAGCTCCCGCTCCGGCTGGCGGCGGCCGCACCCATACTTACTGCATGATGGCCTGCACCTGGCCCTGCAGCTGCTGCGGCAGATGGGGGCCCCCCCGGCCTGGAGCTGCGGTCAGGAAGCTGAGACGGTAGATGGCACAAAGCTGCCGCTTCACCTTCCCACACGCCTGGAGCAGCCTGGCATCAGGAGAGGAGAGCACGACAGCGGGAAGGGCCTTGGAGGGGGCTGTCCGCATGTGCGCTGGGGACACACACACCTAGGACCCACTTCATCCCATGGGTCACCCCCTGACCGGCGACAGACACAGCTGCTGAAGCACACCCCTGCCCGCAGAGACACCGGAGGCAGCTCCCCGGCTTGCCCCCAGTGCAGTGCGCGGGACTTGGGTGGAAGCTCGCCCCACCCCCACGGTTTATTTTATGGAGAAATGAGAGGAAGAGCACCCTTCAGGGCTGAGGCTGGGCGGGAACCTGAGCCCTCTGTCCCACGTTAAGTCCTCAAGGCCCTCTCCTCCACCTGCAGCCCCTCTGCCTCCCAGCCTCCCTCCGGCGTCTGCGGGCCGGACTCCGCTCTCTGGGAAGCCCCTCGCCCTCCGGAGCGCCTTCCTGAGCACCCTCTCCCTCTTGGCCTGGAGGAACCTGCCCCTCTGTCCAAATGACTCCCCCCATCCTCAGAGCCCACCACTCACTCCCAGGACGATCCAGGCTCACTCCTGGAGAAAGCCTTGCTCTTGAACTCCAGCCAGGTGCTCTGTAGGACAGGGGACAGGGGTTGGCTTCACGCTGACAGCCCCACAGTGAGGTCCAGAGGAGACCCTTGCGATGTCGCGCTCAGTGAGGGACCCACACCTCTCACCCGCTTGAGTATTTAGGCTCGGCACGCAGCTGCCCTCACACAGTCAAGCTGGCTCTCTGGCAGGTCCCCCCAGCTCTCCGCACCCCGCCATACACACCGTTCTCTTCAGTCAGTGGTTCTTTAAAGAGCAGTTTCTGTGCAGCAAGCACGGGGCTCACTGCCGAGCCCGCAAAGACATGTAAACTAATGCTGTTGGAGGGACAGGCGAGGGCCCCAAACAGGAGGACATGGAGCAGGCACTGGGGTGCTGAGGTGCGGCCCTAGCGAGCTCCTTAAAGGGGGACTTTACATCCGACCCCCACGCTCACCGTGATGGCCCGAGGCACCCCTCGCTCTGCCTCCTCCAACCCTTCTTCTCATTTTCAGATACACGTGTGTGGCGGCCACAGTGAACCTCGGGTCCTCAGACGACCCAAGCGCCACCAGCTGCTTCCCCTGGGTGACCTACCCCTCCTGAACTTGGAGGCCCCCGGAGGAGACTGTGCATTTCTACCGTCTAGGCCCCTCCAGCCTCATCTCCGACCTGGGCTGTGAGGGGTGCCGGGCGCAGGCTGCTGGCCTTCACGGTGGCGTAGAGTCAGGCTCTGCTCCTGCCACTCGCCTGCCCAGTAATCTGAGCCCCGGTTTCCTCACATAAAACACGGGAATTCGAATTCATGTTCTGCCAAACTCACGTCAAAATGCTCTGAACATACTGCTAAGTTTCTGTTATCACTTCGTGATGCGGGAAACAAGGATCACGGGCCCGCGGTGGGGCCACTCCCCGAGTGTGGACAGAACAGATCTTGCCACCCCGGCCCTGCTTCTCCCAGAGGCCGCTATATCTGGCAACTGAGCCTCACCTGAATCTCTTGCCGCCCGCGATTCTTGACAAACTTATCCATCCTCTGCCGCAGGTCGCCCATGAAGGGGTGGGACCGCAGGGTGCTCCCGGCCTCCTGCCCCTCCTTCAGCTTCTTCTCCAGTAGGGAAAACCCGTCCAGCAGCTGGTACAGGACGAGGGCCAGGGGGGTGCTGGGGCCCTAAGGGAAGAAGCGCAGGGCAGGATGAACAGGGGCAGCCTGCGGGAAGGCGTCCAGGCTGGGGCACTGCTAAGGGAGGTGGGGGTCGCTCCTACCTTGGTCAGGAGCACCATGTTGATGCCCGGCCACAGGGGCAGGCAGTAGGCGGTGTGGGGCACCATGGGGCAGTGGCTCTCCTTCACGTTGGCATCTAGGAAAACCCTTCTGGGGCCGGAAGCGACTGGGGAGGGAGGCACCAGTGTCTGGAGGGTGTCTTCAGCTATCTGCGGAGAAGAGGAGCTGTCCGTGGGAGGGTTGGGGTGGGGGAGCCGCCTGGCCTCTGCCTCACGCACCCACCCATGGTTGCCCATTCGCTGTCTCCCCTGTGAACCATGGGAGTAAACACTTTAGCTCCACGAAATCCAGTTCTTCAATTCCTGCGCTCTGTTACCACGGCCCCAGCAGCTCCCCTGCCTCCTCGGAGCCATTCTACCTGGAGTCAGGACTGGGTGGCAAGCCATGAGGAACAGGAACTGGGGTGGGTGGTAGAAAAGAGACTTAAAGGGCAGAAAGGTCGGGGGTCGGGGGAGCTCTGTCCCGGGCCTTCACTCAGACAAAGGCATGTCAATAACGCTGTCATTCTACCCACCCTGAGAACATCCGGACCGCTGGGCCCATGGGGGAAACTGAGGCGTGGAAGGACTAAATGAGCAAGACTCTAGCCTTACTAAATAAGTAAGAAGGGCTTTAGTGGGAAAAAGTAGAGAATTGAGGAAATCACGAGAGATGCCACGAGACCTTCTCTATCAGGATGGCACTGCACTGTGAGAACAGCCAAAAAACTAGCAACAACGTACTAGCTGTTGTGCGGATCTGCTAAATAAGTAATGGAGGCACGTGATGGACTCTTATTCCTTACACACTAGTGCGGAGTAAATGGAAAAATGCTTAAGGAAAACAGTGTAATGAAGGACATTAGGATTCAAATTTGGTAAAAGAAAAAAATACATGTAATGTATAAATATACATACATACATGTATACGTACATATACGAACGTAAAATCAGAGAGAAGACAGAAACACCCCAAAATCTTAATAGTAGTTAACATCTGGGGGAAGGATTAAGAGTGACTGAGTGATTTTTATTCCTTTTCATACTTTTGTATTTCCTAATTTTTCTACAATGAATATACTTACGTTCTAATTTAAAAAGTCATCACAAATTAAGTTGGACTTTCAGTCCCAACAACAGTGAGGAGGGTGGGATTCCTCAGGAGTTGAGGTCACCCTTCGCCCACCACCCACCCTCCTGGCCCCGGCCTCTGGGACGAGCTCTGTCCCCCGCACTGACCAGCCCTGAGGTGGCAGCAGGAGGGCCGGCCCTGTGCGGAGTTACGGCGAGCAGACACCTCAGAGTCCCCAGTGTCCACCGCAGCATCTCAGATCAGCTGGTGCCCGGTGGACCTTCCCTCCCCCAGGAGGAACTCACCTGGACCTGGGGAGCATCCGTGGGTGGGGTGCCCCCATCCAGCCAGACGGTGCTACCTACAGGACACAGGTGATAATATAAATAACGTGAAAACGTGAACAACGGCTCAGCAGTGTGTCAGAAGGGGAGGGTGGGGCAGAGTACCTGGCAGGGGCGAGGGCACTTAGTAGGGGCTGGAGCAGCACTGCCCTGCTCATCTGACCCCAAGCTGGAAGTGCAGGGTGCGCTCTGCAGTCGCAGGCTAGAGCAGCCTGGGCAAGAGAAGCTCCCCGCAAGGCCAGCTGCTGGGTGCAGGCTCCTGAGGATGTACCTGGCAGTGGCGGGGGGGGGGGGCATGCCCCTCCTTGGCCCCCTGAATCCCCTCCTTGATTCCACCCTCTCACTCCTTCAGGTCCCTCCCTGTCTACCACGGTGCCTCTTTCCCAGAAGGCAGCACACTTATTCAATCAGCAAACTTTTACTGAGCACCTACTATGCACAGGGAATTGAGCGGCTTCCCTTTCCCAGCAGAGCTCACAGAAACTTACTGAACCCACTACATATTTGAAATATTACATGTTTGTAATAATATTGTTCTCCCTTATATTTCATTGCAAAAAGCCATCACTTGTAATCATGTCTCTCTAGGGAAGCCCGTTGATAGATACATTCTGAACACCTGATTTACAAATGAATGAGTACAACTCAAGCCATTCGTAAGCGGTGAGTTCCAGGCACTGGGCAATGGCATTATTTACAGCTCTGAGGCATAAAAACTAACCACTGAGAAAGAGGCCAGGAGGAGGACTGTGATGAATGAGGGAAGGGAGCAGTAAGAAGAAAAAGGAGCTTTGGTGATCACCCCAAAGCAGTGTCTCTTGATGTGTTCTGGGCTCACGGAGAGCTTAGGGCCCAGAGGAATGTGTAAGTCTACAGGAGCTGGTGTGGGATCTCAGGGGTCCCAGGCTCCTCGAAGCCCATCCACGGACTTCAAGTTAGGAACATCTAACCCACTAGTTTTCAACTGCGGCTGCATGTGAGACCTTTTGAAAATCTTGGTGCCCAGGTCACATCTCAGATCCATTAAGTCCCAACCTCTGGCACAGGCAGGCCCGGCTTCGGGAGTTTTTAAAGATCCCTTGGTAAGCCCACCATGCAGCAGGGCTTAGAGCCACTGCGCTAACTTAGATCTGCGCCTAGGGCTGGCTCCACGCTGATGCTCACTGGCCTCACAGGGCAAGTTTCTAGAAGTATTCATACCTGGGTCCCAGCCCACAGACTATAGCTTCACTGGTCTGGCTGAAGCGGCCTGGCTGGTTCTCACGTGCAGCCAGGGTTGAGAACCAGTGGCTTAAGGACACCACACAGTAAATTCCTTTCAAAACTCAGTCCCTGAGAAGTGTCTTCTTCTGAACCCCTGGCCTTCCTCTATTAGGTGATGTGAGCCATACGATCCTTCCTTCTCCCCAGGAGCTGCAGAGGTAAATGTGATGCCCATTCAGAGGGACTACAACAGTACGGATTTTGGCTTATCTTTTTTTTCAGCAGTGTTGTCTATTGTCTTGTTAGCAACATTTTGATTATTTTTCGTTTCTTTTTATTGTTTACCCACCCACATCGTCTGGAAAAACAGGTAAGGTATAGAAATAGAATATGTACCTTTTAAACCATTATACTTGAAATCAAATGATTATTACTTAACTTTAGTTATGGATTAATTGATTTAAAAAAAAAAGGCAGAGAATACACCTATGGGAGATGACTTTTTAAATGAAATCAGCTTGTCACACAGCTTTAGGAATCATCTGAGTAGCCGAGCTTTCATTCAGGCTGGAGCTGGTGAGAGTGGGGGGGCAGAGGAGGACCTGCGGGCAGCATCCTGTGCTCCAGCCCCCTCCTCTGGCTCCTCCCCAGGCCTCACCTGAGCTGTGCTCCCCAGGGGAAGGAGCTGGTGTGAAGTACTCCTCAGGGAGGGAGAAGCTGTCCGTCTCCTGGGAGGAAGAAGAGGGCATCTTGGGCCAAGGGCTGGGAGAGCGTCTCCTAAGGGCTCAACCCTGGGCCCCGCTCCCCTCCACACACGGTTGCTGCAGAACTCCTCCTGGCCCGAGCTGTGGAAGCAGGGCCCCAGGCCTGCTGCACGGGGATGCTCTGGCTGCTCCATGGCTTCTGCGGGGAAGGCTGCCATCAGCAAGGGAGACCTAGTTAGAACTCCTCCTCTGCTCACTCCTCCCCGCCTCCCCAGGGAGCCCAGCACTTCTGCCCACAGCCCTCCACCCCTGCGCTCCCCGCCACCACGCAGCCCTGGGGGGGTGTCCTCACTTTCCACCCAGGTTTCAACTCTAGGTGGCCTAGTCTTTCTCCAGAACCGCTGAAATTCCCGAAATTCCAACACACTGGCAACCAAGCCGCTGCCAATAACGGGGACGGTGTGGGCGAGGATGGTGGCTAGCACCTACCGAGCACCCCAGGCACCGCTGGCCTCTAGGTAAACTGTCCCCTCTACTCCTCCAAACAACCCTTGTCCCATTGCACAGATAAGGGAACCGAGGCCTAGAGCAGCAGGGACTCCAAAAATCTGCCCTTCTCACTGACTAAACCACATGCATTCTAGAATTCCTGTTAGGTCTGAACACAGCAGGAAGCCAAAAGCCTGCCCAGAACTGTGATGCAGAAACACAGCCTCCCCAGGTGGCCTGCCCAGCACTCTGCAGGCTGGGTTTTGGAACTGCCCGGGGAGCTGGCCCAAGACCTGAGGGTCGTCATCCTCCACTGTGCTCTCGCTGGGGTAGCGATCCTGAACCAGGAGGATGAGGGCGAGGAGGTCAGCTGGGCGCAGGGAACTGGCACTGTGGCTGCAGAGAGAGCAGCCGGCTGTCAGTGCACGCTGGCGCCCCCTGCAGGTAACAGCGGGCGAGGAGCAGGCAGGTTAAGGGAGTTTGGAGCAGGGTCCCTGCTCTCAAGGAATTTATGAACGTGTCAGCTGGCTTCATTCTTCTTGGAGAAAGGCAAGGTACAAATAAAATTAATCAGTTCATTAATTTTTAAAATAAAACTTGGTGTATTAAAGAAAAAAAAAACCCACCAATGAGAAACCACTGGGGACCAGTCACAGCCTATGGGGAAGTTCTAGAATTCAGATTCGGAGACAGTGTTCCAGAAAGACCTAATTCAGAGGAGGGAATGAACTGAGAGGGTCAAGAACTGAAGAGTTAAGGAGGCTTCAGGGAAGAGATGGGTCTTGAAGATCTTCTTGGCTGGGGAGGTGGTGCTTTTCAGGTAGAGGGAATAGGGACCGGGGGTGGCGGGGGGAGGCAAGGGTCTGGGCCGCTGCCTGCTGGGACCAGGGCTCACCTGGAGTAGAAGGCCAGCAGCTTGGAGTGTACAAGCAGGAAGGCGTGCAGGGCCTCCTCGCCGGCCCTCTCGGGGCTGGAGTTCACAGCCTGGATGACGTGCCGCTCCAGGGCCTCTATGCACAGCTCACAGAGCTGAGGGTGAATCAACCGCTCCACAGCCTGGCGGGCAGGGAAAGGAAGCCGTGTTACCGACCACCCTCCCCTGCTCCAGGTCCTGGCTGGTGGGTATATTCGCTCAGTCCATGCTGAACGCATGCTACGTGCCAGACACTTGGGAACAGGGCGACTTGGGCCAGCCTTCCTGGGGCTTATGGTCTGGTCACTGGACTCCAGTGGGTGTGACAGACAATATGCAAGGAAAGAGACAAGAGAAATGCCAACTCTAAGTGTTGTGTAGGAAACACCTGGTACTGACTTGGGTAGGGTGTCCGAAGAAAATGTCCTTGAGGAAGTCACCTCTAAATTGATATCTAAAGAACAAGAAATCCTGTTAGAGAGAGTAGAGGGGGAGAATGCTGCAAGCCAAGAAAAGAGCATATGCAAAGGCCCTGAGCTGGGAAGAGAGTTTACAGCGGTGCTGTTGGATGGATCTATAAGGTAAGCCCTATGCATAATTTAAAATTTGCTAGTAACTACATTTAAAAAGTAAAAAGAAATAGGTGAAATTAATTTTAATGATTTATTTTACCCAATATACCTAAAATCTTATCATTTCAACATACAATATAAAAGCATTATTAATGGGATGTTTGACACTCTTTTTTTGTACTAAGTCACCAAAATCCAGTGTATATTCTACATGTACAGCATAACTCAATTTGGACAAACTAGATTTCAAATGCTCAATAGCCAAATGTAGCTAATGACTACCGAACTGCACAGAATTAAATATCCAGTGCTCCTGAAATGCAAAGAAGTCCTGGGAGGCCAGGGCGCAGTAAGGGCAGAGGGGCATGAGGTGAGGCTGGGGCGGAGTCCTGCACTGGCAGGTCATACAGGGCCTGGTCGGTTCTGGAAGGAGTGTGGATTTTAAGTTAACTGCATTAGACCATCTCCTACAAGAAGCCTTTTCCGATGTCTCAGAAAGAGCTGGTAACACCATCCCTCGTGCCACCAGGGATTCAGATGGGAAACCCAATAAGGCAGCACCCAGGATGCTTTATTGTGTTTTCGGGCATATATGTACTCTCAAGGGCAGCGACGGTATCCTTACTCATCTCTGTTCCCGGGGCCTGGCACACCTCTTAGCATACAGTAGGTACTACACATTTATCCGAAGAGTGAGGGAGCGGGGTGCGAAAACAAATCCTTTAGATCTATTTTCCAGTCCACTAACTCTCTTTCTACTTATGTCTCATCTACTATTTAAACCATCCTTGAGGTTTTTATTTTAACAATTATGTTTTTATTTCTTAAATACCTATATGGGTTCTCGTTTAGCTTTTATGTCTTTAAATATTTCAGAGTTATTTTAAGTTCTGGACCTAATAATTCCAGTATATCAAGCTCCTTGGGATCTAAATCTATTGGTGACTGGTTTTCCTCTCACTCGTGGTGGCTCATGTCCTTGTGCGTCTGTCAGTTCTGAGCTCCTATTTGTTTGCTCCGAACCTGTCCTCTAAAGCAGTAGCTTTCAAAGTGCAGTTCCTGGACCCACATAATCAGCTTCGCCAGCGAACTTGTCAGAAATGCAAATTCTAGAATCCCCAGACCACGCCCACCCATGAGAAAAGTGAGGCCCGGCAACCCTTATCTCACAAGCCCTCCAGATGATTCGGATGTACCCTGAGGGTGAGAACCGCCACTCGGGAGGAAATCTGTGTTTGTCTCTACAGGGAACCAGCAGTGGTACCTGCAGCGACCACCTGAGCTCCTCAGGCCGGGCCTTGGCGCGGGGATCTCGGGCTCAGCCCCCTGCTGCTGAGGGCCTAATTAAGGCTCTGATTGCACTCAGGCCTTCCTGACTTTAGTGCTGCTTCTTTTTCACTACTGTCCATGCTAGTTTCAGCTCAATATAATTTGGGGGGGGGTGGCGATCAGAATTGAGGGAGCTATCTTCAGAATTTCCATAATTTACTGTGAGCCCCAAACTGCATTAAAAAGCCTGTTTTATCTAGGATCTCACTGTTTTATTGTAGGGAGCCCCATCAGAGTATCGAACCCACCATGAGGCCACAAAGACAACCTTCTAAAGATAAGAGTCTGAGGGTCTCTGACCTCACTCACGACGTGGGGGGTGGTGTGTGTGTGTCAAAACTTGGCCTTAAAGCTCCTCAGCCCTCTGACCTGACACCCCCGTGGCCCGAGGCCTCCCGTGCCTAGTAGTCACCTCCACAGCGAAGCACTGCTCCTGCTCCCGCAGGCGGCCGTACGTCCACAGCAGGCTCTGGAAGTGCTCCCACACCTGGATGCGCCGCTCAAGGTCCGGGGGCCGCAGCCTGGGGGCAGAGCAGCACAGACCCTGAGAAAGCTGCCTGTCCCCACTTTCAACCAAAGGAGCAGAGTTACCGTCAGGGCTGGGCGAGCTCGCGTGACTTGAGGCGACAAGCAGGAGAGCCCTCTGAGCATGGAAGGGCTGGTCCAGGCTGCGCCCTGGCCGCGGAGGGGGACTGGCACAGAACCAGGAGGTAGGCGCCTGAGCAAACACTTCACCTCTCAGTTTCCTTCATACACGGACATACGACACGAGGTCAGCTAGAGAGTCTCCAGAAAGGAGCCAGGGGTGGAGTACGAATGAGCAGCTTCACAGAGGCCGGCCACCTGCTGCACGGCCTGACAGGGTGCTTGGCAAAGGACCCAAAGGGGACCGAGACGAGGACTCACTCCTTTCGGATGAGCTGGCCATCCATGGTGACCAGCCCGAAGTGCACCTCGAACAGGTACTTGAGCACGCACAGCTTCTGCCGCAGGTCACCCTCGCCCTCCATGTGGTCTCCATTGATGGCAATGAACAGGCATTCTCCAAACTGTAGGCGGAGGGGGCTGGTGTGAGCCAGCCCCAGGGGACCCCTCACCTGGCCTGATCCCGGAGGAGATCGAGGGGGGGCCTAGGTCCCAGGGGATTTTGATAGGGCGGTTTCTGCTTTCTAAAGGAGTCTGAAGTTCAAGGTAAGGGCGAGGCATGTGGACAGACCGCCCACGGCACCGAGGGAAGAGGAACATGGGCTCAGGGGTTACACACTCACCAGGTGAAGGACGTACAGATAGTTGCCATTTTCCGTTGAGAAGCACGTGTATGTATCTGAGAGCTTCTCCAGCATGGTCATGGAGGAGATGATGACTGGGGCCAGGAGGGTGCTGAGCTGGTCCTCCACGGGAGGAAGCTGCAAGAGGGGAAGAAAGTAACAGCGCTTGGAGTGCCAGACCCTGGCGACAAAGGAATGGACAAAACCCAGGCCTCGCTAGCAAGGGCGTCCGTAGTTTTAGACCTGCCTGGAAGGTACCACCGCCCTGACAGGAAGGAGGCAAGAGGAGACTGCCCCCAGCACCTGGGTGCTAGTGAGAAAAGGCTGGGAGGGGTCGGCCAGCTACCTGTGCCGTTCTGCCTCCGAATCCAGAAGGAAACATTAAGGACTTAGGCCACATCTCCACAGTGGAACGTGTGTGGCATTTAACGGAGCACTGACCGACTCTAAGGAAGTTCTCTACGTGTCCTAAAGTCCATGCTTTTTGTTGCAGTTAGGTCTACTTCCGGGGAATGTATCCTAAGGACAATGATCAAGGATAGGGCAGAGATGCGCACAAAGATGCTCACTGCAGCATAACGTACAGCAGCAAGCAACTGTAAAAACCTGAAATGCTCTGCACCAGCGAAACAGTTAATAACAGCTCAGCTAAATGACGGAAGAAGGCAAAGCCACCTCAAATAGGGGAATGTTTCAATGACATGGAAGATTCTTCTGATGATATGTTAATAAAAATTGTTGTGAGTAGTATTTTAAAACGCACAGAAAAAACCAAGTATTGAAAACATATTAAGAAAGTCAATGCAATGCTGCTAAAGTTATTCCTTCTGGCTGAGAGAGTATGAGACTTCCCGCACTTTTTATGCTTCTGTAGTGCCCCCGTTTCCATAACAAGCCCACCTTCACTTTTAGGAGCTCTTCCTCCAACCATTCTCTCCGCCCTCCAAAATCAGGAACAAAACAAACAGAACCAAAGAGAAACTGGACAAATTTGCTGGCACCACTCAAACCCTCTTCAATGGAAGGGGAAAAGAGAACAGCTGATCTTCCCTACGCTGATCTTGGAAGACTTGACTGCAATATGGAGAAAGCCAAATCCCGACTTTGAGCTTGTGAAATCTGAAAGGAGACGAGTCAGACCTTGCCTTGAAAAGAAAAATAGGCAACCAACCAGGGGCAACGTGCAGCATTTACAACAGGAGCGGGACGCAGTGCTGTGGTGAGGATTTCCTTCCACCTTCCTCAGCGCTCAGGAGCCGAGGTGGGTCCAGCTTTAGCAGTGGTTCCTGCCCACCCCCTGGGCCCAGCTCAGATGGCCCCTCTCCTGACCATCTCGGCCACCCTGCCCCGTCACTCCTTACCTCACACTGTTTAACTTCCTCGGCACATTTAACATTCCCTGAACTCATGTGTTTATTTCCACCCCGTTCATTGTCTTTCCTCCTCCCTCTGCAGCCCTAAGTTCCGTGACAGCAGATCATGTTGTTATGGTCACTGCTTCACCCACTGCTTCACACATAGTAGGTTCTCAGTTAATATTCATTGAATGAATATCCCTCCACAGAGGCAAATGTTTGTTGAACTGCTCATGTGCCACAATTTTCTTGAACTGTCACAAACAGATTATGTTAACAGAAAGTCACTTAAAAATCTAGATTGTGTACAGCAACTCGTTTTTTAAGTAGTGGCTTTTTCTGCAGGTGTAGCGAGTTTTTTTTTTGGTTGGGAAGATGAAAATATTTGGCATAGGCAGAGTGTAAAGGAATTACTATTACTTGGAATTATAAAGTGGTACATTATCTTTGAATGGCTTTTGAATCAATGTTTCTATTTATAGGAAATTATCCTAAGGAAATAATGAGATGTGGGATCAAATTCAAGCATAAATGTTCCCTACAGCAATAATTTTAGCAAACTAGAAACAATATACATGTCCAGTATGGGAAAAATGGTCAGATAAGTGGTACATTTATTTATACACTGGAATATAATGCTTCCATTAAGATTTATGCTTTTGAGAATATTTAACAAAAAAGAATAATGCTTTTGATATAATGGCAAGTGGAAAAACAGAAAATAGAACTGTAAATGTGGTATGATCCCAACTACATATAAAAGATAAAGACCCAAAGGAAATATATAGAAGAGCTAATGGCTCTGGTACTAGAATTATGGGTCATTTAAAAACGATTTCTCTATATTTCCCAATTTCCTACAATTAATTCATGTTTATAGAATCGGGGAAAAAAATAAGTGTTGTGTACATAAAAATAAAACTTTAAAGACATTTTTTCTTTCGTCACTTAGGAACTGAAAAATCAGGATTTTGTTCCTTTATAAGGCTTTCAATAAAGAAGATAAACACCAATAGATAACTTGCTTATTTTGCTTGTTTTATTCATTCATTCACCAATATACTGAGTGTCTTTCTGTCAATATTATGGCAGGTTCTGGGGATACAGAGGTCTACTGATTGTTGGCTTCTTCAACTGACCTGATTGAAATAGAAGTTTAAGAACAAAAATATTAAAACTTTATGTATTGGGGTGCCTGGGTGGCTCAGTCAGTTAAGCATTCGACTCGTTTTCAGCTCAGGTCATGATCTTGGGGTCCCGAGACTGAGTCCCGTGTTGGGCTCTGCGCTCAGCAGGGAGGCTGCCTGAGATTCTCTCCCTCTCGCTCTCCTTCTGCCCCTCTCCCCGCTTGCACTCTCTCTCTAAAATAAATCATCTTTAAAAAAGAAAAAAAGAACTATATGTATTGACTGCTAAAAATAAAAAAGCCTCATAGATAGACTTATTTTTTAGCTTAACGAAAACCACTAGAATGTCATGATTTCTGCTGATATCTTTATTCCTAAAGACTGTGACAAGAATACTGGTGATGTTGGGTGGATTAAGCTGCTCGTGCAGAACTGGCTCAGCTGGTGATCACGACCAGTAGAGCGAGAAGGGGCTGGCAGGCCACCCGTCAGGGCTGTGGCAGAAATGCCAGAACTCTCTCTACTGCTTTCCCTGCGGAAATGTTGAATCCAAAATTCATCTGGAGAAAATTTTCAAAATAAATCACTCCTTTCAAACACAGAGTAGAAATTATGAGTGAAAATGACAACTGTCTCCGAGCTGTAGTATTTCAGGGTCACTCTGGATGTCCATACGCAAAAGATAAACCTTCATCCATACTTTACATCATATACAAAAATTCAAAGGGGATCATTAGACCTAATATAAAAGCAGAAACTATGAAACGTCCGGAAGAAGATAGAGGGAAAACTCTGTGATCTAGGGTTGGACAAAGATTTCTTAGATATGACACCAAAAGCGTGATTCCCTAAAAGCAAAAAATGGATACACTGGAGTTATCAAAATGAAAAACTTCTGCTCTTTACAAAATACTGGTTAATGGATGGGAAGACAACACACAGACTGGAAGAAAATATTTGCAAAACACTTACCGAATAAAGGACTTGCATCCAAACTACGTAACTCTCTCAAAACTCAGTAAGAATCCTAAGAAATCACCTACCCAACAAAAAGATGGGCAAAATGTGAACCAACTTCAATGAAAAAAGACACAGAGGGCAAATAAGCACATGAAATGATGTCAAAATCATCAGCCAATAGGACATGAAAATTATAAGACAATGAGATTCCGAGAGACACCTATTAGAATGGCTAAAATTAAAAAGACCACAGCAAGTGTTAGCGAGGGTATGGAAGGGAAAGTCTCCTACATGTGTAGTGGGCTGGATACGCTACAACCCCTCTGGCCCAGTCTGGCAGTTGCTTACAAAGTTTAGCATATACCTCCACAATCTAGCCCTTCTAGCCCAGCTATTGACCCAAGAAAAGTGAAAGGTGACGTTCATACAAAGACCTGCACATGAATGTTCATATCTGCTTTATTGGGAAGAGTGAGAAATGGGCCACAGTTCCCATCAACAGGTGCACGGACACACCAACCATGACACGCCGATACCACAGACGACCTCCCGCCCAGCAGGGACAAGGAACACACTACTCCTACCTGCTGCAACATGGATAAATCTCAAAATTACGCTGAGATAGAAGCCAGACCAAAACCACTTTGAGTGTATACTGTATGACTTCATTTACCTAAAAGCCTAAAAAATACAAAGTCCTCTATTGTGACAGAAAGCAGACTGGTGATTGCCCAGGTTGGGGAAGGTGGGGGAGGGGTCATAAACTTTCAGGATGACAAATGTATTTTATTGATTGTGACAGAATCACAGGTGTGTGTGTGTGCGCGTGTGCACACGCATATCTCAAATCGTACCCTTTGAGAATGTTCAGTGTACAGTATGTCCATTATACCTTAATGTAGCCGTTTAAAAAATTGATGTGTTAAGCTTATGCTAAACTTTTTAGGGAGAGAAAACGAGGACACCAAATTTCTCTGTTGTGGGATTTAAACTCTACCTCCTCCTCCTGCTCTCATTTAGCCTGATGAGCCCTGGTGGAGTAGGGGTGAGCTCACTAACTCGAGAGCATCAAGAGGCCAACTTCTGAGGATGAGCAGCTGGGTGCGCAGGGCTCTGGACCGCACGCACCACCCTGTTAGTTCCTCAGGCTGGGCCAGGAGCGGGTGGGCAGGTTCTCCCTGTGCTGTTGTTCCCTCCCAAACCCCTCCTGCCCTGCACTCACCTCTTCTCCCTCAAACCCGAACTTCAGCCGCAGACTCTCGGCAAACTCCTCGTCTGCCCAGTAGAAGAGGACCTCTGCACCTTCTGTGGCCACTAAGACGCACTTCATCTGCCAGGGAGAAGCAAGGTCAAGGTCACCTCCCAGCCTCTTTATCCGGAAGCTCAGCCCAAGTAACGAAGAGGATCATAACCCCAGCAAACACCTACTGAGCCCTCACAGGGCACCGGGCTCCAGGACAAGGGCCTTCCTGCTATTATTTCGTCACACCCTCACAACCAGCTGAGGAGGTAGGGATCTTTAGTTACTCCCACTTTCTAGAGCAGGACTTAGCACAGCTTGGAGCTCCTGGGATCTAAACCCAGGCCTAAGGCTGGGGCTCTTGCCTCTGTGTTTTCCAGCACCTCTTGCCAGATCGTCAGACTCATCATGGGCCCACCTACACCGAGCATACGGAAGGACCCCACTCCTGATCTGGACAGAGGATCAACTGCCCAAGAGGGGCAGGCAGGATGGTGGCTCATGGCCCTCAGTGCCTGGTCTAGGTGGAGGGAGGCTAATGCACCTCTCTCCAGGCAGTTCAGAAACGTGTTTCTCCTCAAGGCAAAAACAGCTCCAGAAGACAAGCTTCAAAGCCCCTGGGAGTGGGTTCAGCATGACATAACGTCATTCACGAATTCCTTCTGCTCTGGGTGGAAACAGAGGCTGCCTAACCTTGTCCACAGTTCACGCTCACACTTTTTTGGCTTCCTCAGCCACATCCCCCTGGATCTTTGGCCCTCCCAAACTGCCTTCCCCACCACCCACACATGCACCTTCTGTGCCACATATTTTAATGCCTGATTATACAAAATGTGTCTCATTATTCATCAGTGGGGAGAGTCTTAGCCCAGAGCGTCCCACACTGTGCCTTTCATTCCCCGGGGGGTGGGGGGGGGCAGCAAGACATTGATCCTCTCAACCCAGGGGCAGCCTGACCAAGCCAGGTGAGGTCCAAATTCTCAGGTCAGCTGCTTGCAGATGAGAAAACCCCAGGCAGGGGCTTCACATCTCTTGTACCTCAGTGCACCACACGGACAAGATCGCGTTGTACGTGTGCCGAGACATGATAATGACCAGAAAACTCTGCTCTGACTGCCCCCTGAGGAGATGTCCAGTTTCAAACAGGATCACAGCATCTTAAGGCCTCGGACTCAGTGACACTCTTTGGGATCCCCTAGGGGCCCAGCTTGGTGGCCCCACTTACTGAATTCCTCCCCAGTCTCCGGCGGGGGGGGGGGGAGTTTATCAACTCTAACTCTGAGCACCTGGCCTCAAGGTGGTTCCTCGACAGTGAACAAAGAATGCAGCCTATTCCCATGGAATTGCTCAACACCAGGCAGAGATGGGGAGAGCAAACGAGTGTGAAGCAAAGGCTGCTGGCTGAGGGCAGGTGATGTGGAAGAGGCGGCTCTGGGACTCCCAGGTGAGTGTGACAAAGACAGGGGCTCGAGGGGCAGGCCTGATGGGAAGGGAGCGTGTGTGCGGGGCAATGGTGGGCTACAGCATGGAGGGTGGTCAGCAGCGGACAGCCCTCTGTAGGGTGGGAAGGCTGTGGGGAGTGACGTGCTGGGCGCAGGTGGGTGAGGTTAAGGATCTGGTGTGAGGTAATGGGGGCCCACTCCTTGGGCGGAGGCCAGGAGAGGAAGGGGCCGATGCAAGAGGTGTAGCTTAGGGTGGTAGGCCTTGATGACGGCCCGGAGGCAGGGGAGGAAGGAGCAAACAGGCAAAGGTGACATGAGCAGGCAGAGCTGGGGCAGGGGGTGGGGGGGACAGGGAAGGCTCAGTCCGCTGCCTGCCCTGGTGTGTGCCGCCCGTTGCCCCAGAGCAGCCCCAGAGTGGGTGCCGTCTGCCTCCGCTCCGCCCCCAGGGCAGGCAGGATCATCCACCTTGGCAAGGAGCACCGCGGAGCCCGCACACAGCCGGAGGTTCACAAGGCTGCAGGAGGCACACTCGATGACCAGCTCACGGAGAGCAGCACGGCATCTCGGGTCCTGCAAATGCTTAACACAGAGAGGTCATGAGGGCAAGCAGAGCCTCTCATCTGACTGCTGTCCATTTCTGGGAGTACCAGCTGACGAAGGACTCAGCAGTCACACGTCTCCCTCCGGCCCTTAGGCCGTCTACTCAGAACATACACCCCACAGCCAGGAGGCGCGGGTGCCCTGTACCCCTACCCCCGCACTCCCCACAACACGAACCCGCCAGCACAGTCCTTTCCACATAGCAGGGGCCCACAAACATTAATTCCCACCTCCTGTTTCCTTCCGGGCACTCTCATTTTACCGTGGGTCACTCAGAGCCCTGGTGTGGTCAGCAAACCCGCCCTGAGCAGCCCCAACGGGCTTGCTAGGAGTGACTGGGGAGACAGCACAGCACACCCCAGACCCACAGGGAAGCAGGCCCAGAAGGGAGGGGACATCCTGGGACGATGAAGGAAACCAAAAAAGGCACCAGAGACCTGGTTCTAGTTTCGACTTGGCCAAGGCAACTCTCTGTCTCAAACCCCTGCTCTACCTCCCTACAGGGTTAAAGGGAAAAACAGAATAACCAGGCGGGAAGCACTTAGCAAACTCTGCTTTCTTACACAGAAGTGGGCTTACTTTCCCTTGTTATTTCCCAGCTTCCCTTTGTCAAATAACAGGGTGAACTATACTGGCTCCAGAATCATTCACATTTTGATGATAAAAGGCAGGAGTAACATAAAGCTGTAACCTAACTCGGAAACCAAACGTTGTAAGCAAATAAGAGGCAAGAAAGGATAGTGAGGGGCTCAGCATCTTTTGCAGCGTAACTGAGACTAGCTACATGACCGGCATGACCGGCCTTAATGACCTATTCCCGGAAAAGTGGAAATGCTTTGCAGTGGACATTAGGTTCTACTGTTGTTGGAAAGCGAACCTTGCCGGTGGTGTCATTTTGTGATTTCCCTGTTCTCTCTATCCTGCTCTCAAGAGGTCCCACAGGCCTCACTGGAGCTCCAGATGGCGCGGGGCCAACCTGGGGAAAACCCCCGGCCCCATTTTCACCACCTGCCCCAGCGAACGCCCTCAGGCCGCCGCGCCGGCCTCCCAGCAGCTGTTTCGGGGCGCTCGGCTCCGTCCGGGCCCCGGCCTTGCCCCTGCTCGGCTGGACGACCCGGGAGAGAGAATCCGCGGGGCGCCCGCCCCATGGCGCCCTCCTGTGTGCCCCGCACTCCACAGTTTATGCAGCACCCCCAAGCCCCCGCGAAGCTCACAGCTACCCTGGGAAGAAGGCCCGGCTGGGGGCGCCCGCCCCATTCCGTGGCTGCAGAAACTTAGGCTCCGAGAGGTGAGGCGGCAGGCCCCGGGCCAGACGGGCGGGGTCTGTGCGGCGGAGGTGGGGCCCGCCCCCACTTCCGGGAGGGCCGCGCGGGGGTGGGGGAGCCAGGAAGCCCCGCCACCCACGGAGGGGCCGCGCGGGACGGCGCTCGGACGGAAGGCGAGGCCCACGTACCGGCTCGCCGCCCTACACCGCCCAGCAGCCCGGGCCTCGCGGGCGCGCTTCCGGGTGCGACCACGTGACCTCTCGCGTCACCGCCCCGCCCGGAGGAGGGGCTGGAAGGCGGTGCGGGCTCCGAGGGTTCGAGCCCGTCCCCCGCCCGGCGTCGCCTCTGCCCGCGGGGCCCTTCGCTCCGCTCGGCCTCCCCGGCCCGGCGAGCCGGCGCTCTTCCCGTTCCGCGGCCGCATTCCTCCTGTCGTCGAGGAGCGCGCGGAGGCCTGCGGAGTTGGGGGGTGCTGCCCGCAGCCGTCAGGGGCACCTGCTGCGTCTGCCGCTGGGCTTGCCCCTCCGGGGCTGTAGCTCTAGTGATTCCCCACCGAGACACTAGGGACATGTCCCTTTTCGCCCCGCTTCACACAGGGGAAAGCAAGGCCCAGAAAGAAGAAATAATTTGCAGAGGGCCCGAGTTAGGATCAGAGCCCAGGTCTCCTGGCTTCCCCCGCGCGGCTCTTTCCCACCCTCTGGCTTTACCTGCTGAACCGCAGTTCCCGAACGAGAGCTGCCCTCCGTGACTGTTTTCCGTGGCCTGGGGAGAAGACAGCCCGCACAAGGGCCCGCTTGGCCCCACTGTGCTAACGCTGGAATTTCGTTATAAAGGTTCTCAGTCCATTTGGGAGGCGGGGTGCACATGAGGGGCTTTGTTTAGAACCCGTGTTTTCAAGATTTTCTTAAATTGTGTATTTGGAGTGGCTGAAGTGCGGGGTTGCTGATGAAGATCATGGAAGGGAGTAAATCCCCTCCCAGGTCACCCCTCAGTGCCTTGATGCTCCCTGGGGGCTTTGGGAGCAGCTCAGCGGAGGATGAGTTGTGGGGACTGGTGGGGCCCAGCAGATTGCACACCCCCTGGGGAAAGGCAGGGACCAGGAATTAATGGCCCCACCACCTGCAGACAAAGCGAGCATCACTACCCCCCCCCCAAACTGTTCCCTCCCTCCTCCCCGCTCACCTTAGGGTCCGCACCTTCTAACTCCCCAAGTGCTGCACATACCCGCTGCGGGCATTGCTCTCTGCAGCCCACAGTTGAGCTTGGTCTGGCTGTGCGCTCTTCATCCTGCTATTTTTCACTCCCCTTGTTTCTCTCCTATGTCAGACTGTTCATAAGCATGAATTTCAGTGGTTGAATAAATTCCATCAAATGGATATGCTGCCCTTCTTCTCTCTGACTGCTAGTAGTTTCCAGTTCCCACCAGCAATGTAGGAGGGTCCCAAATCTCCACATCTGCGTCAACACTTGTTATCGTCTGTTTTTATTTAGCCATCCTAGTGGGTGTGAAGTGGTATCTCCTGATTTCCATTTGTGTTTTCCTGATGACTAATGGTGTTCAGCATCTGTTCATGTGCATTTTGGCCATTTGTATATCTTCTTTCAAGAAATGGCCATTCAATTCCTTTGCCCATTTTAAAATTGTCTTTCTATTATCAAATGGTAAATTCTTTATACTGGATACAAGTCCCTTAGTAGATCTATGGTTTGCAAATTTTTTTCCTATTATGTGGGGTTTCTTGGTTTGTTTGTTTATTTTTGCTTTCTAAATGGTATCACTTCTGGCACAAATGTTTTCAATTTTGATTTAATCCAATATACCCATTTGTAATGCTTTTGTGTCAACGGAAGTTTTTATTTTACTTGGGTAAAT
Organism: Leptonychotes weddellii; assembly: GCF_054177405.1. Taxonomy (NCBI): domain Eukaryota; kingdom Metazoa; phylum Chordata; class Mammalia; order Carnivora; family Phocidae; genus Leptonychotes; species Leptonychotes weddellii. The sequence goes on along the minus strand of NC_138374.1, from coordinate 26,969,858 downwards.
AATTAGGCATAGGACGGCGGGGCTGTATGATAAGTAACCGTATGGTATGGGCTGTATGGTAAAGTGCCTGCACTATTTTATACACCCCTGGCAGCACTGAGAGTTTTCACTGCTCTGTAGCCTCCTTAACACTTGACATTGTCCTTTTATAATTTTAGCCATTTTACTAGGTATATTGTAGTATCCCACCCACTGGGGTTTGAATTTCCATTTTCCTAATGACTAATGACGTTGAACTTCTTTTCATGTGTTTATATGCCATGTGTATAGTGTTCAAATCACTTTCCCATTTTAAAATCGGATTGTTTTTTCTTGTTATTACTTATATGATTTCTTTATATATTTGGACACAAATTCTTTATCAGATATCTTTTTTCCTTTTTTTTTTTTTTTTTTTGCCAGCCTGTGGCTTTGTCTTTTCATTTTCTTTACAATGACTTTTGAAGAACAGAAGTTTCTGTGCTTTTTGTGCCACTGCCCAAAACATCTTTGCCTAAACCAAGGTCACAAAGATTTCCTCCTGTTTTTTTCCAGCAGTTTCATAGTTTGTTTTGCACTTAAGTCTGTGATCCATTTCAAGTTGATTTTTGTAGAAAGTGTGAGAGAAATGTTCAGGTTCATTTTTTGGTGTATAGATATCCAATTTTTCTAGCACCATTTGTTGAAAAAATATCCTTTCTTCATTGAATTACTTTGACACATTTGTCTCAAACAAATTGACTATAAATATGTGGATCTATTTCTGGATTTTTCCATTCTGTTCAGTAAATTTAGAAGGATTCAGGTCACATAAGGATTTTATTAATTTTCTCAAACAGCTTTTGGTTTCAACAATTTTCATTGGTTTTTCTGTTTTTTATTTCACCAATTTCTACACTATTTACTATTTCCTTTCTTCTGTTTACTTTGGATTTAATTTGTTCTTTTTTTTAGTTTCCTAGGGTAGAAACTGACCCATTGATTTGAGACCTTTTGTCTCAAACAAGGGAGTTTGCTGCTATAAATTTCCCCCAAGGTACTGTTTTATCAGCATCCACAACTTTTGATATGTTGTATTTTCATTTTCAGTGAGTTCAAAATGCTTTCTAATTTTTCCTTTGATTACTTTTTTGGCCCGTGGATTATTTGGAAGTGTGGTATTAGTTTCCAGCTATTTGATGGTTTTCCAGATATCTTTCTGTAATTGGTGTCTATTTCAATTCCATTTGGCCAGAGAATATGCTTTGTATGACTTGAGTCCTTTTAAATTTATTGATGGCCTAGGATACGATCAATCTTGGTGAAAGTTCCAGGTGTACTTGAAAATAATATATGTATATTTTTTGTTGGGTTGAGTGATCTACAAATGTCAATTAAGCCAAGTTGGTTGATAGCTACATTTAAGTCTTCTCTCTCCTTAATGATTTTCTGTGTACTTATTCTATCAAATATTGAGATAGTGATATTGAATTCTCTAACTATAATTTTGATTTTGTCTAGTTCTCCTCATGGTTCTGCCAGGTTTTGCTTCATATCTTTTGAAGCTCTGGTATTTGATGCATATACATTATGATTGTTAACGTTCTCTTAATGAATTAGCACCTATATCATTATAAAATTACCTTTTAATCTTTGACCCTATTCATTGCACTAAATCTACTTTGTTTGAGAACAATGTAACCACTACAGCTTTATTTTGATTAGTTCACATGGCATGTGGAAGAGGTCAGGACATGCAACCCCAAAATATGCCACTTTGGTATCTTGATTATTGTGAGCTAAAGACACTTGAAACACAGCAGGTGCAAGAAGGGCATGCTGACCTTCCCTTTTCTTTCTGCAAGCAGGAGATGAAACTCCCATGGGAAAGATGCCCTCCCCTTTCCAGGAGGAAAGGAACTTTCTTCTCATCAGAGAAAGGGAGTCTAGGCAGAGAGAAATCTGTACAAATAGACTGGGTTAAAATAACTCCTTTCTGTAGTCTCTGCGTACGGTTTAGTTACTTTTCCACATTTGCCACTCTTTCTTCAACCTAGTATATAAGCACTTAGGCCTGGCCAGTTCTTCGGATCTTCGTTCTTGGGGGAGCTCCCCTGGACATGTTAAAAATTATTAAATAAAAATCTCTGCGCTTTTCTCCTGCGACTCTGCTTTACAGCAGCCTCAGCCGGAAACCCTGAGAGGGTAGAGGAGACATTTTACCTCTTCTGCACATGTAATCTTCCCTCCTTTACTCTTAACCTACTTGTGTCTTCCAATGTAAAACACATTTTTTTGTAGGCAGCATATAGTTGGGTCTGATTTTTTTATTCAGACTGACAGTCTCTGCCAGATGGAATTGTGATTGTGTGTGAAGAACGACTCACGTGTAATGTGATTATTACTATGGTTTAAAGTCTATCAGTCATTATCTTGCTATTTGTTTTGCATTTGTCCCATCTTTGTTCCTTTTTTCCCCCCTCTTTTTATGCCTTTAAAAACATTCATTGAGTACTTTTATAATTCCATTTTATCTCCTTTATTGGCTTCCGGTCCAGGACTTCGGTGGGGAGAATGAGATACTCGCCTTGATTGCAGAATTTAAAGGGATGTCAAAAAACTTGGTAATCAATTTAATGCTACTTTAATTAGTGTTTTTAAAAGTCAAAACTAATGCAAAAATCCATGATGAACAAAATATCAAAGTTTTAAATATAAACACAATCAGTATTTCTGATTTTTCTTTTGGCCTCAGGCTCCAGTATAGCTCGACATAACATTATTACTGACTGTGGGTCATAGTTTTCTGCTTTATATATGTACACAAAATACATATATATGCATATATATATTTGATTAAATGTCATTTTAGAATTTATGCATCAAATTTCATTTAGGTGAAATTTGTTAATTGTATTATCTAAATTTTCTATTCTCTCTGATTTGGTCTGCCTTTTCTCTCATTTTCTGATAGAAATGTGTTTAGAATCTCCTATTACGATTGTGAATTTGTCTTTTCCCCTTTTATTTCTGTGAGGCTTTGCTTTAAAGATAGGGTTTGTCATTAGGTGCATGCAAATTTAGAATTTTTACTGTTACAAATTCTTTATGAAATGTCCCTCTCCATTATTAACAGTGCTTTTTGTTTTACAAAAGTATTTATTGTCTTATATCAACATTACCTTTTGTTGCATGGCATATCTTTTTTTAACCCTTTTACCTTTTATTTTATTTTTTTATTATTACGTTGTTAATCACCATACATTACATCATTAGTTTTTGATGTAGTGTTCCATGTTTGTTTGCGTATAACACCCAGTGCTCCATTCAATACGTGCCCTCTTTAATACCCATCACCAGGCTAACCCATCCCCCCACACCCCTCCCCTCTAGAACCCTCAGTTTGTTTTTCAGATTCCATAGTCTCTCATGGTTCATCTCCCCCTCCAATTTCCCCCCCTTCATCCTTCCCCTCCTGCTATCTTCTTTTTTTTTTTTTTTTAACATATAATGTATTATTTGTTTCAGAGGTACAGGTCTGTGATTCATCAGTCTCACACAATTCACAGCGCTCACCATAGCACATACCTTCCCCAATGTCTATCACCCAGGCACCCTTACCTTTTATTTTAGATGTTTCTTTTTAAATGGCATTTAGTTGGTCTTTGTGTCTTTTTATGTCATCCGATAATCTTTGTCTTTTAATTGGAGCATCCTATTTACATTTTATAACATTACAAATAAATTTGTGTTCAAATCAATCAACTTAATATTCTCTTTCTATTAGTCCCACCTGTTCTTTGTTATCTTTCTTTTCTTGCTTGCTTTCTTTTAGATCAATTATTTTTTATTTTGATTCCACTCTCCCCCCTGCCCCCATTCACTCAGAAATAATACACTCTTTTAATATTCTTTTAGTGGTTACCCTAGAGACTAAAACATGCATCCTTGACTTATCAAAGTTTAATATAAATTGGTATTTTACCTCTTCCTTGAAAATGGAAGGATGTTAGAATACTTTCTATTTGTCTGCTTTTAAAATGTATGCTACTGTAATGCATTTTTAATTCTCTCTATGAGACATTATTATTATTGTTTTATATTTATTTAGATTTTCCCATATATTTACCATTTATGTTGCTCTTCATTCTTTCCTGCATCTCCCTTAGCAATATTTTGATTACTCATTCTTTTTGCTTTCCGCCCCCCATCTTTCCTTTCATTGCCCCTCCAATTTCCTCACCCCTCCACTGCCCAGCCCACCTATAAATAGTTGACTTCCAGGATATCAGGTGTACACATGATAAAATTCTACTGTGTTACATTTCAGATGTTGCTGTAGCAATCCCATGTACAAGTCTCAAAGTTCAATTTAATTTCTCAAAAGTGAGGTCAACTTTTTTTTTTTCTTTTAAAAACCTAATAACAAGGTGAGTATACTTTGGGGCATGCTTCATTTATATTAAATTTGCACTAAATCGCTGCTTGGAAGAAATTTGGATGGAAGGAGTCAAGTCATTGACTCAAAGAAAAATCATGACCTTACCTCTAGAAACAAAAATCATCAAATTTGTGTTGTCTGTGTTAAATTTCATGTGCATGCATCCTGAAAGGCAAGTTGCATTTATGTAGAAACAGTGACAAAAAATTTAAGGCTAAGTTTGAAACCTATCAAAAAGGTATATCTAAGTCTGTATGTATGTGTGTGTGTGTGTATTTATGAACCATCTGACACAGGCTCAGCCAGTGGGGAGATTCAGGTGACCCTAGAGCTCACTTATTCTGAAGCCCTCGTTTTACAGATGAGGACTCTGAGCTCCAGAGAGGCTCAGTGACTTGTTTAGCATCACAAAGTGGATGGAGAGTCAGGACAAGAATCAAGGTCTCTGGACAGAGCAGCCTCCTTCAATTCCCTGAAAGTAGAGTTTTCTGCTCCCCTCAGGTGGATTCAACTAGCAAAATAGTGTTATCTCCAGGTACGGGTACCCATGTAACCATGGCTTCTAGGATTCTCTAGTGATCCCTTAAGCCACTTTGCTATTTGAGGTTTTAAATTAGATTTCTGATATGTCTGGTAGAGACACAGTGTCCAGTACTAGATGCATCCTAACTGGATAGCAGTGGAACAACACAAAGACTGTTTTCTGCTAAAATTCAGCCAAGTACCAGGAGTGGTGGGACTTAAGGAAAGGAAAGAGGCAGAAGAAAGCTCCTTTAGGTCATTCTGAAGTAGGTAAAAAAAATCCTTTGAATTTAGATATTACCACATACGGTCTGTTTGTAATACTCACTTGATGTGAAGTTAACTAGAGAGACCTAATATCATTGATACATTTTCTGGTCTCCTAGCTGTCCATCAAAGTTTTGTGCTCCTTTTTCATGAATGTCTTAGTCTGTTCAGGCTGCTATAATAAAAATGCCATAGACAGAATAGCTTATAAACAACAGAAATTTATTCCTCACAGTTCTGGAGGCTGAGAAGTCCAAGATCGTGGTTCCAGCAGCTTCAGTGTCTGATGAGAGCCCACTTTCTTGTTCATAAGAATCTTTGGATGTGTCCTCACATGGAGGAAGAGGCCAAGGAGCCCTCTGCAGGCTCTTTCATAATCCCATTCATGAAGGGATCGTGCTCTGCCCTCATGATCTCATCACTCCCAAAGGCCCCACCTCCAAATACTATCAAATTGGGAATCCACATATAGGGTTAGGTTTCAACATATGAATTTGGGGGGGATCAAAGACATTCCATTTATAGTAATGAAATATAATTGTTGAGAAGTGACTGTCCAGCCACGAACTTCATTTCTGAAACCCCTGCATCTAGATGGGACCATGTGACTGACTTATGGCCAGTGGAATTGAGTGGAAGGAATTCATGCCAATTCTAGGTGAGGCCCCTAAACTACCACACGTGGTTCTGCACACTCACTCTCTCCTTGTCTGCCGGCTGCATGTGGATGCCGGCAACCTTGGAGGCCAAATGCTGAAATGGCAGACCGCCTACCAGTCTGGGTCCCTGAAGGGCTACAGGGAATGGAACCACTGCTCACCCCACTACCACCAACTGAGCTTTGCATGACCTGTTAGCAAAAAAAACGTCCATTACATTAGGCCATTGAGATTCTGGGGTTTATCTGTTATTGCAGTTAACAGTTACTTTAACATAGTCAATGGCATCTAACTTGAACAATAACATTTAATTTCCACTTAGAGTACTGGAGGCCAAGCTTGTGGGGAAGAGGAAAGAGGGAGAGGGCAGCACATCACGAGATCAACATGAGGCCCCACCACGTGTTAGTTCATTGGGTCAAAGTGTAGTGTGGACAACAGTGACCCCCCTGCCCCCCAGAACACCCTGAGAACAGAAAGAGTATTCACATTTTATTACTTACAGAATGTTACCTCAAAATATAAACTACCTCATGGGCCCTAACTCTCTGCAATCGCCAAGCTCATATAAACCTTAATATAATCTGATTTTGGAAGCAAATATTAACACCTGTTCAAATCCCCTGCAGAGAAGAGACTTTCCCTGGGAGGTGTTCCTGTACTCATTTGCCAACTTCCAGATGAATAAAGCTTAGGTTTCTTTTTGCTTCTTCCAAAAATATAATTTATTACATAACATTTACAACTGAAAAAGGATCCTAGGATATTTTCATGAATAATAATTAAGAGTAAAGTTCATGCTGTGGGCTGTAAAGAAGGGCCCCCTTTTCTCTGCTGGGTGTATAGGACAGTGGGATTTATTCATGAGCCAGTCATTTGGAACTTGGTCAACTCCTCCTGAATGCTTCCAGGGCTCCCCGGGGGGCTGCTCTGGTGTTTGGAAGGAAGTGGGTGTCAAAGCAGTTGGTTTCTTGTATTTTGGCTTTCTTGTTTTAGAGTGATCTTTGCAAAATACCGCCCCTCCGGCAATTGTTAATGGATTTATTATTTAGTCTGGAAGACAAAGAGAAACTTCCAAATCTCTTAGTGGTGGGACAGGTGGAGCAGTGTCGTCAGAAGCGGTGCATGCTTGGGTGCCGCCGGGCTCTCCGGGACTTGGAAATATCAAGAATCATCACCTGTGGTGGGTGGTGGTGGTAGGAATGGTCCTTTAAATTATTCTACAGAAGAATACAGGGCAGGAGCGGCCAAGAGGGTCACTGGTGGGCCCGAGGGGAGGCTGGATTCCAAATGTTACAGCCAAGGTTGGTCGGTCACAGCACTACTCACGACGCATCAGAACCGCTAGTCTACTTTATTGCCAGAGGTATCCACCTGGTTCATCTCTGCTTCTGCAGAGTTCAAACACTGCCCTTTTGTTTTCAGAAATAAAGCCACGCTCAGGGGATTTCCAAGGCAAATCCAGCAGCTGCATCCCTCCCAAACATGGGCCTGGAGTGCATGCGTGGAGCACCCCCGCCGACGTGGGGCGTGGCCAGGACCGTTCCATCCGCTCAGCAGTTCACAGCCCTGCTGGGTCCTTCCCCGCCCCACCTCAGGAGGCCTCAGCAGCTCCTGGTGCTCAGGGCCAGCGCGGGCCTTTCACATAGAATCCACCAACAACCTCTGCCATTTGGGAGGGTGCAGGCTTGGGCCCATCTGCGTGGGGACTGCCTAACTTCTGGGGAGGGGATGGGGCTACCAGGGTGAGTGGGCAATGGGGAATTGTAGTTCTGGGCGTCCCAGGCCTTAGTCTCATTGTAGCCCAGTTCTGGAATTTTCAAGCTTTTCTCCACCCGGAGATATGCTAATATCCCATAGTTGCAGCTTTTTCAGGGCACTAGAAGAATTGAGACTTTTTCTTCAAGTAACAACGAGAATTTGTTCTGAGCCTTTGTGATAAGGAAGGAGAAAGAAAATCATTCCTAGAGGCAGGAAGAACAGAAAATCGTCTCAACAAAAGGCACAGACTTCTCATTATACCTTATTATGCTTTCAAATAAGCATTTCTGCAAGCCCATTCTTCAGTTTAAAGTAAAGGGGCTCTAAAGTCTTAGATGATCTCGGCCATGTCTTGTCTTAGGAGGAAGAATCTGATGTGGGAAGCTGGTGGATGAACTCTTTTGTCCCAGGACCCAGCCTGTGCCCGTTGTGAGACTGAGTTTTGCCACAGGCTGTCTTTTGCGGGGAGTGTAATAGGGGAATCCCTTATAGGAAGTGATCCCTACTGATTTAGTAATTATCCCCCATCCCAAAATGGAAAAGCTGGGACAGATGCCCTGTACTGAAATTCCTAAAGAATGTGATGTTATCATGAGTTTCTCAGTATCCTTTGAATAATGCAAATACTTCTTCCATGAGACAGTTGCAAAGTTAGAAGTGCAGGACCCCAAAGATAAATTTCAGTGATTCCCTCCTCCCTTTTTATTGACTAAAAAAACCAAAAAACAAAACTTAAACCTCTTGGGAGCATTTAATACACAGAGAGATAAAAGAAGCAGAAATGGCCCATCTTCTGCAGGCTTGGAAGCTTAGTGAAGAATCAACACTTATTTACAGACAGTGTGCTTGACTTGAGCTCTGAAGGTTTGGCCACACTGAAGTAGCAGGTAAGGGGGTGAGGCTGTGAAGTGGGCAACCACTGGGCTTGGTGGTTAAAGGAATAGGCACTGGATTATTCTGCGTTCAGCCACCCACTGCCCTGGGTTGCCCTGGGCAAGCTATGAACGCTCTCCACGCCTCACAGGAAGGCAGGGATAAAACCAGTGACTCCTTCATGGGGCTACCTACCCGAAGCAAACTGCCCAGGGCCAGGCCCGCGGGGACCGCTGCTTACTTGTGTTCTCATCCGGGGCCTGCAGCTCTGCCTACACCTGTCTAGAGAGATTTTGCTATCTGCACACATTTTTTAAAGTTTGGGGAGACAACTTGTCTCTCTTTTCCTCTCTCTCCCTCACTTGGGCTGTCCTCTGCCACTTCTTTCCCTGCTTTCTACCCTAGTCTGGGCACTTCTCGCTCCTCCCCTCACAGAGCTGAGGCTTCAGCAGGAGATGTCGGCCTCCCAAGGAAGCCGCCTGGGTAGCCTTGAACGTGGCGGTGCCGGAGTCCGCGGCCCTCTCTCCATCCGCCTCCAGGCTGAGCATGCCCACTGAACAGGTCCCGCCCATTCCTAATGCCCCCCCCCCCACTTTTTGTTGGCCGTAGCACACACCTCCAGACCCGCTGACCAACTCGGCAAAACCAAGTCCACTCTCTTACTCAAGCATAGAGCGAGCCTGTTGGCTTCCCTCTCCCCAATTCCCCGTTCCCTTTTCTCCATGCTGAGTCTCCCAGACTTCCTCCCTTGTCTCATCTTCCTCCGGTGTCTCACCTCAGACCCGGCCCTGTCCTTAGCCCCTGCCATTCGTGTCCTTTATCCTGAGAAAGAAAATCAAACCCACAGTTAAGTTATTTCAGTGGCAGCTTATTTGCATCTTGCCCCTTGAATCCTACGGGTTGATCATGACCTTTAAATCAGTCCACTTCTCCCTGCCCGGCTCAGGGGCTTCCCACCCACCACCCCACAGTTCCCCCATCAGACCTCAGTTTCCAGATTCCCCCTCCCCTCAGGGAGTGCTCGGAAGGCTTTGTTCTGGGCTCACACTGGCTGGCCTGGGATAGCGTGGACCTGGTCGACTCTCAGGACTGGATTAGATTTCTGCCTAGTAAATGGCATTTGAGGCACCCAGCTCCCCGGGAGGAAGCGGAACGGTGAGCTTCAGTTGTGTCTTACACTGATGGTGTGGATTTACACCTTTTTTTAATGGTTTTGGTCAAACAAACCATTAAGGGCTTGACCTACAAGCCCTGAAGATTCCTTCAGATTTGATGCAGGTCTAATTATTTGCTTATTCAGTTGGGGTGTGTGTGTATGTGTGTGTGTGTGTGTGTGTGTGTGTGTGTGTGTCTGCGTTCGGTGGCTCAGTGTGCTTTCTCTTTGTGCTGAAACTCTCTCCCTCCCAGCCACATGACGGATGATGATTACTTTTTGTGGTGCCTAATACATTGTTCTCCACTCCATGAATATTGTTACCTGACTCCCATTCCAACCCAAGGGGACTCTGGATTCACAGAGGAATAGAACCCTCTTACAAAATCTGGAGTATGATTGCGATTTTACTTTTGAAGCACCCGTTTCCCAGAGGAATAGCCGGTGATTGATGCCACTGTCAGAAACCCAGATGCACACACTCATACATCAGCTGGGAAATGACATAAACAGCTCACCCAGTGGGCCGGTGCTGACCCACTCACTTGCTCCCCAGGGAGAAGAGAGGTGATAGGAAACCCGGGGCAACAGCGGGGAACAGACAAGGAGAGGAGTTAGAAGAGGACTGGGCTCCTGAAGGCCTGCCTGGTGGTTTCCTTCCTCATCTTGTGCCGAGGGCAGCGGTCACAGGTTAAGGTCCATGGTGACATTGCTCCGTGACCCGGATCATGGAGAGCTCTTTCATCTGTCCTGGGAGTGCGCCACCAGCTTCTTTTCATGGTGCGTGCACATGGATACAGACAGCTCTACAGACATACCTTCATCCTTATATAGCTACACGTGATGTCTACATTTTCCTTTGGGCTGGATGTGGCCTACCTAGGTGAAGCTCATGCTATGGCATTTGTCTCTTTGGAGAGCAAGTCTGTGCTGATTCCAGCAGGATGGGGCAGCAGAGACTGGTTTGTTGCTAAGAAGATGTCTGAAAAATCAGGATACTATTAGGGCAGGAGAGTGAAAAGCAGTCCAGCAGGCCTGCTGGTGACTTGTGGGTGTGAGGGTGGTTTATCGGTAGCGACAGGCCAAAGCGTTGACATTCTTGACCACATAAAAGCCCATGGTGACTGGAGGGATGACCAATGTCCGGCCGGCCCGCAGGGGGCGGGGCTTCAGTTCAGGGAGGGTCCCATCATCCACCATCACTAAGGGCTGGCCGTTCAGCTGCACTGACCTACAGTGAAGACAAATAGCGTGGGACTTGTTATTGCATTATCACAGCAAAGCCTGGGCAGCCCCGGATTGCCTGCCAGCCTGTCTGATACCGGCCCAGCGATCCCTTTCTGACGCTTGCTATGCCCAAGCTCTCACCCCCACGTTTTACTTTTAAAAACTCATTAAATACTCCAGCAATGCTCTAAGAAAGAAATTGCCATTATCCACTTTTACCTAGAGTCGCTAAATGACTGGTCCAAGGTCATCCAGCTTGTAGGTCTGGGAGCCAGGATTTAAACACAGGTTGTCTAGTTCCAGAGACACATCATTTAGACAAGTGAAAGTCTGTGATACAGAAGCTGAAAAGTGTATTACACCTATTTTTTTATTTTTTATTTTATTTTTTAAAAGGTTTTTATTTATTTATTTATTTGACAGAGAGAGACACAGCGAGAGAGGCAACACAAGCAGGGGGAGTGGGAGAGGGAGAAGCAGTCTTCCCGCTGAGCAGGGAGCCCAATGCAGGGCTCGATCCCAGGACCCTGGGATCATGACCCGAGCCAAAGGCAGACGCTTAACGACTGAGCCACCCAGGCGCCCCTATTTTTTTAAATCATAATGGCAGTTCAGTTTGACTTTATACCGAAATAATTGTTTTCTGTAGAGTGATGCACAGGCTTAAGATGATTTCAGAAGTCTTCTATTTAAAAGATCTCTTTTATTTGAGAGATTAGAGAATTAACATCATGTTACTTGTCTAGGCTTGTTCTGAAGGAGGAGAGAGACACTTAATGACTCTCCTTTTTCTGAGAATGAGTTTTCAAATCTTTTGTTTTTTTTTTAGGGAGAGAGAGAGTGTGCAAGCGATGGGGGAGGGGCAGAGGGAGAGGGAGCGAGAGACTCTTATGCGGGCTCCACACCCAGCGTGGAGCCCAACGCGGGGCTCGATCTCATGACTCTGAGATCATGATCAAGAGTTGGATGCTCAACTGACTAAGCCACCCAAGGGCCCCACATATCTAATATTTAACAGATGTTTCTGTTTCAGGAACACAATGGAGTAGGTGATAAAGTAGGCATTTTTTAAATTCCAATTCACCCATTCTGTTTGCTTTTCTTCTTCCTGTGTACCAGCCGTCTTCAATCCTGAGAAGAGGGCCACATACAGAGTACACTTAGGAGAAAGGGAAGTAGCTCATCAGCCATCCTTGGCCTGTGGTACAGAATCCAAAGAACTTCCCAGCTGTTCCTGACCTGGAATGACTTGTACAGCCATGTATCATTTTCGAAGGTCAGTTTTCTGGGTCAGAAGAAAAGGCCAGAGCCAGACCACCAGCTGGAAATAAGGCTGTGAGTCACCCTCAGAAAATCAACGTTGCAGAGTTTTGGGGTCTTGCCCAACCTCCAGTGTGGTAACAGTGCAGTGATATTATCTGAGCTGTAAAGAGAATGAAATGTTAGAAACTGATAGAGGTATTTGTTTCATGTTACTTCTGTGCTATGAATGATAGACAGGTTTAGAGAGATAATCAGACCTACGCCCAACAGAGCAGTGAATTCCCAGAGATAAGTGTGTTGTGAATTATTCCCAGCAGAGGACAAGGCAGAGGCAGGTCCAGGCCTCGTCCCACATGGATAAGTTTGGGTCTGGTCCAGATCTCACAGGCCAGAGGGGCAGCCGCCCTCCTTTATTGGTGTGATTGAGGAATGAGTGAGCAGGGGACTCCTGTATGGAGAGTTAGACCTGCCTCTGGAAAAATGCAGAAGTAGGAGAACTGAGATCTGGTAAGTGTTGACCTCATCAAATCTGCAAGGAGCTTTTGCTCCAAATTTAAATGACTATCTCTGGTGAAGAGAGCCTACTCCCTGGAATGGGAGGTGGCATGAGGAGAAGGGGTCCAGTTGCAAAAAAAAAACCAGAACAGGTCTTCACAGTGTACTTTCATTATTTTGTTTCAGGTGGTGTGAATATCCAACAACCAGACATACGCACCCTCAAATACAAGTTCAATGATACTAATTAATCTTTCCAACGAATCCTCAGTTGATATCTATATTGTTATTCTGGAACAGGGCCCATTCTGATTTCCTTTTTGGTTATTTGTAAAAAGCTAACCCAAGTGTGGATGGAACCAGTGAGCATGGTTGAGATTCTGGACTGATCTCTAATTCCAGGAGCCCAGTCACTGTCTCACTAGACAGTCACCCCACTTCCGGAGGCTTTTTCATCTGTGCAATTGCTATAGGCTGCAGGGCCAGAGACGTGAAGTACAAAGTATGAGGCCCTCTAACAGTATAACGAGTCCCGTAAGTAGGGGATGGTGTTTTGTTATTCTTTTCACCGAAGCTACGGGTAAACTTACTGGTCCTTGTACTTGACTGCTCTCGGGACTGACAAGTTTAATGGCTCCTTCTTAAAGCCCTCTCTTCCCTTGGCTCTCATGGTACCTCTGTCTTTCACTGTCTCTCCCTCTTGCCCCCACTCTCCTTCTCCTTCATTTATGCATGTGGTTGCCTCTTGAGGGGGATGTTCACTTCTACCTGCCTCTCAGATGGTGGGGTTCTTGGCGCTTTGTCTTTGAACCTCTTCTCCCACACTCCATACTCCTGCTGAGTGCTATTACCCACACCCAAGACTTTGATTGCTATCCATGTCAATACTCCCCAAACCTAGCCTAGATCCTTCTTCTAACTAATGTTATCTCCGCTTGGCTGTCCCATAGGAACTACAGAGTCACTATGTTCCAAGTCAAAATCGTCTTCTCAAACCCTGTCCTTTTCTCTGCCTTTTTTGTGTTGGTACCACCATCTATCCAATGACCTAAGCCAGAAAGCTGGTCATCTGGGGCTTTGCCCCCAATTCCCACGTCGGGGGTCACTAAGTCCAATCAATTCTACCTTTTAATATTTTTTGTATCTGCTATTTTCTCTCCATTCACTGCTACTATTTTAGTTCAGAACTTGCCATGTAACCGATCTCTTCACCCCCTGCCTTGCCTTCCTCCTGCTGCTTGCCACATTGCTGACGGAGCAGCCAATTGCTGTCACTGCTTTAAACTCTTCAGCATCTCCCCATGCCCTCCACTTTCACGTGGACAGTGAAGCCCCGCTCTGGCCAGCTCTCCAGGCCTGGGCCTGCCAGTACCCGTGACTCCAGCGCCAACTGGCTCACCGGCCTCTGGGGGCGGGCATGGGCTGAACTGGCCGTTCTTGTCAGGTCATCATCAATATATGCATGAACAAAGATTGTTTCACAATGAAAAGCTAGTTAAGTCTTGCACATAAATGAAATGAATATTTTTTAAGTGACAATGTAAGTAGATACTGTTGGGAATGAAGTATGCAAGTTCATTTAAAAGTATAGTAAATATTTTTCAAATGTAAGTACCAGTAGACACTGTTGGGATTAACAAGACACAAGTTCATTTAAAAGTGTTATAAAATTCCTAACAGATTTTTCGGGAGGAGGGGGGCATCATGTGCTTTTTTCAAGCAAGAGATTTGAAAGATTTTATTTATTTATTTGAGAGAGAAAGCAGGGGCAGGAGGAGGAGAGGGACAAGCAGACTCCCCGCTGAGCATGGAGCCTGATGCAGGGCAGGGCTCTCGATCTCACGACCCTGAGATCGTAACCTGAGCTTGAAACCAAGAGACAGGTGCTTAACTGACTGAGCCACCGAGGTGCCCCTCAAGCAAGAGATTTTAAAAGCACAATTACTATAATGTGGGAGGCCCGTGACATGAGCCGACATCACAAAGGAGCCCTGGTCCTTTAACAGGGCTGCCCCTTTGCCCCACAGGACCAAAGTAAATGACCTGCAGTTCCACTTCGGTGGTGCTCCTTCCTCTTAGAACACAACCGACTCTCTTCCCCTGTCAGACTAACCACACTGGGTCCTTGCAGAACCTGCTCAGGTGTTGTTCCCACTGGGGAAACTTTTCTGATCCCTGGGCTGGGCTAGAAGCCCCAACTCTGGACTCTCTTGTATCCCAAACTTATATATGACTACCTCACTGAATTGTAGTGACTTACTCACTCTCCCCCTCACTGGGCTGTGAGCTTGGTGAGGAAAGGGATCATGTCTTTCATCCCTAAATCCTCAGTGCCTAACAAGGTACTCAGCCTGGAGTAGGGATGAAATGAGATTTGAACAAGTGAATGAACTTTGAGGCTCTTTTGCATGACTTCTTATCTTCTGGGGTGGAGTTTCTCCAGCTTGAGAGAGGCTCCCTGGAGGTTCACTGAGTGTCTTTACAGATTTCATTAACTTACCAATTTACTCTCACTTTCAATGGCTCTGGAGATGTGAGATAAGACCTGAATTATCACTGATTCTCAGTCACTCACCAGATACCTTATCCCAACCTGACATAAGGCCATTGATCATGAATAGTATTTTTCAGCCTTAAAAAAGATCCATATGACCATCTCTTAACTAAGCCAACAGGAGTTAATTTGGTGAGACCCTGAGTCCCCATACATCCTCATCTGTAAAGTCCCTCCATTATAAAGACAGACCACTTGCTTTACCACCTCCATTCTATTTTTCCTACTTACATTTTTCTTTTAATATTTATCCTGTTACCAGTGAAGTCATATCATGCTAAATATTATAATAATCTTTCATTTTTATGAACAATTTGTAAGTTTGAAAACATAGTCACACTGATGATAAAAATCATGATTAGTACACACTATTTTATACACAAAGGCATTTTGTTATGATTTCATTTGACTATCGCATTTAGTCCTTCCAACAACCAACTGAGGCAGGGGTTAGCAACCCTATATTATGGATGAAGAAATCAAAGTTTAGAGGGGTCTCACCTAAGTCACACAGCCAGTAAGTGGTAGGGGTAACATCTGCAATGCTACCCTTCACCATGGTCCTATCTGGCCTCCCTGGTGATTGCTAAAGAGCCCTTGAGGTACCTGGGGTGATTATTATTATTATTATTGTAACTTTACTATTGAGATGAGGTCAGAGAGGTTAAATGGTCTGGGCAAGGTCACATAGCTAATAGATGGCTAAGCTAGGTCTCGAATTCAGTCCTTCAGACACCTCTTTCTACTATTTCATGTTATTCTCCAATTCCAGATGGCACTCACCAGGATCATGTTTCTTTATTTCAAAACCTTTCCTTATCATATTTCCAGCATATTCTGGGACCTCCTTACTGCCCATGACTTTTCACACCAAATGCTAAATGATCCAGCCTATGTTGAACTATTTCTCTTAATTCCCTAGCTGCTGAGGGCATTTAAATTATCCAAATATTAGGACAACTGCATTTTATCACCATCTGTTTTTATAAAGTCTGAGTTACTTTTCAATTCCTAAACTTGTTTTATTTTGCTTGCGATTTGAAATGAGATTCAATGTGTCAGTGTGGAGTCAAGCCCTCTGCTTCCCCGGTCTCTATGGGAGCCCCTTGCCCAGGTCACCCTCCTGCCCCCACCACCTGTCTATAGTCTCTAGTCTTCATGTCTTACCCTGGTTCTTGCTAGCCATGGATACTGAAGCAAGCTTTCAACTATCCTGAGGTCTCAGGAAAGCAGGTCTAGTGAGCATGCTCTTTGCCAGTCTTGAAGATAATTTGCCTGGCCCTGGGTGGACTTCTGTGGGGGCAGAGGCTGGGGGAGACTTTGTATTATTGAGAGCAGCCTTGGGAGCTGTATCTGCTTCAGGCTGACATATTTGGTACCTTGAGTGGGAGATGAAGGGACTTAGAGATAATCGTGCTGCCTCAACTACTTTGAGGAAGTGATTTGCCTTTTCTGAGCTTGGCTTTCTCCACTTGTAAGACAGACTAGATGAAACCTAAGATTCCTTCTTTCTTGAACATTTTTTAGGTGTGTTGTCCAAAGCCTAACAACTAGCTTGAGGCCTTTAATGCCAAACTCAGAGTCATCCTGCACAAATAGAAATCTGATCATGATATCCACCTACCTAATGTTCAGTAGCTTCCTGCTGATCTTAGAACACTGTCCAAAGTCTTTACAAGACCTGATAGGCAAAGCCTTTACCTATGTCTCCAGCACATTAGAGGCTCACCCTAGTTCCTGCCCGTTCCAGCCCCCCACTACTCACCACCTCCTTCCATTCCATTCTGCAATTTCTCCAAGCACAATCTCTGATGTCAGAGTTTTTGTACATGTTCCTGCTGCTGGAACCTTCTCCATACTCCCTCCCCTTTCCAGCTTCCTTTTCCTGGCTAACTCCTATCTGTCTTTCAGGTCAGGTGCCCCTCCAAAGTGCTTCCATATTACCCCATACTTCTGGGGTCTCCGTACTCATCACAGGGTACTCGCATTGCTGACTGCTTGTCTGTCTCTCCACTAGGCAGGAAGACCATGTGTCTGTCTTATTCATTCTTGAACTCTCCCTACACCAACTCCCATAGCAGGTGAGCAATAAAAGAAGGACTGGTTATAAATATGCAGGTAGATGAACTCAGAAGGAAAAGACACTGGACTGGAAGGCCAGAGATCTGAGTTTTAGTTCAGACTTCCAACATGTGCAGGCCTGGACATGTCACCAGTCTGTTCTAGTCTCTGTTTCTGGATCATTAAACCATGAGAGGGGGAGAAAAGAAGG
>NC_138374.1:26897431-26952313 GCF_054177405.1 Leptonychotes weddellii | reverse complement strand
GCAGGGCCGGCAGACGGGGGCGGGCAGAGGTTCCTGCGCTTGGCCTCCCGGAGGAACAAACCGCAGGGTCACCGCAGGGTCAGTCAGATCCCAGCAAAAACTGCGTTGCGGTCCACTGGGCAGGGGGCCCCCCTGAATGTGGCCAATATTAGGGAAACCTGCGCAGCCGGGTTTCGATTCCCGCCAGGGTGCGGGCTTCTCGGCCAGCGTGCAGGGCGGGGGTCGGCGCAGGTGCGGGGGGCGCCCCGCGTGACCCGGCGCCCCGCTCTCCCGGCCCGGTCCCCGGCCGCGCACCTGTGTGCGCTTTACAGGCCCCCGAGGCCCGGCGGCCCCCTCGCGGCCCCCTCGCTGAGTTAGGAAGCTGGTCTGTGCAGCTGCCCGGCCCTTCTCCGGGTCAGGGGCAGGTTAGAGCCTGGAGGGTTTGAGGACAGAGGGGCCTTGCTCCTCTCCCCTGCTCCGGGAGAGGCTGTGCAGCTGGGGTAGCTTAGAAAGGAAGTTCCTTTGAAATGGCCAGGAGTGAGCGCTACCCCGCTGACGAGGGCCGCTCCGGAGTGGCCGCAGGTTAGTGTCGCCTGGTCTCACTAGCCCAGCTGGAGCAGAGGATGCTCATTACCCTCTCAGGGGTGCTCCTGCCTCAGGGGTCGTGGGGAGGATTACTTCCAAGCGTGTCCTGAAGCTTTTCTCCTCTGTGCTTTTTGCCTTGCCTGGAATCTGGTAGAAGTCTACTCTTCTCTCCGGGCCCCATTGGATGTGGCCTCCTTCACAGGGCCTTAGCTGATAGCCCCAGCTGCAAGACAGGCATATTACTTGCAGCTCCCTCTTTAGCACTCGTCCTGCTCAGCTTTATTTTATCTGTGTGCTGGAGTCATTTTGCAGGCTAGACCGAACTGTTTGCATTTCTTAATTTTCAATAGCATGTGGTTCAGTGCCTTCTTGCTTACGAGGGTAGTTCTAATTAATGTTGGTTGCATTCCACTCAGTCAATCTCTCTAGGAGTTATCCTGATTGCACGCTCCAACCCCTTCCTCTATTGTTTGAGAGGAGACTGTACAAGAGAGAGCAAATGGAGATGAAGCCTTCCTGTTCCTCTCCCGCCTCCAGGAGCCCACATCATACATGAGGTTCCTGGCCACGAGACCCTTTGAGGCTGAGGAGATCATGTGCCCTTCATCCTATTCTCTGAGGGGCATAATGAAACAATGAGGAGTTTTGATCTAGCTTCTGTGTCACGGAGCAAACCCTAGGACTCCTTCATGCAAGCAGAGCTGGGGGATTATATAGGCAAGTTGTTAGAGATACAGGCTTTTCCTGTTTGCAGTTAGGTTTGGGGGTCATGATTTGATCTGTGTTCTATCCAAGTCTGTGTAATAATGGTCCAAGCCATAATGGGATTCTACCATGTGCTTCTAATGGCTTAAAATAACTTAGCACATTTGGCAGACAAGATGAGAGCCCAGCTAAGGAACCTGGATTTATACTGATATTGTGAATTCCCAACAGATGAGGAAATCATCTGGGGGCAGTTTGGGAAGAAAATTTGATTCTGCGACCATCTCAAAGCTCCATGTCATAGGCATATCACTCTCAAACCACAGGACACAATAGGAACCAGCTATAAAAACCATGGAGAGACTTTAACATGTGGTTAACTCTGTTCCCTTCCCATTGTAAAGAATTGGTGCTATGATCTTGGACATTCATGAGTGGTGTATAAGGGGCATTACTCATATCCCTAGTGTTCTCTGTGTTGTACAATTCAATTGTAGCAGACGTAGTCCTTACCCATGAAGACTGAAACCCAGAAACATACAAATGTGTGGTCAGACACACTATAATTACTACATTACACAAGAAGAGAGACAAAAGGAAAAACACACTTCTCAGCCTGGATCTTGAGGCCTTCTGTGTTCTGGCACTAGTGTATTTTTGTGGCCTCTCTCCTCACCCTCCAAAGCATTTATATTCCAATCATGTAAAATGATTTGCCACTACCCACTCCCTTCAAACAAAATGGGCCTTGAACTTTTGTACTTCTGAACCTTTAGTAAGCTCATCCCACTGCCTGGAATCTCCTTCGGTCTAGCATTTCCTAGGTGTATCTCTCATCCTTCCAGCTCCTGTTCAATGGCCCTCAGCCCTGCAGACTTCCCAGACTGCCAGGTTAGAATGCATCTCTTCCCTCCTTACATTCCCCTCTCCTATATTTACCCTCTGTGGTCTGTTTTGTCTTCTTGTCTTAAAGTATCCTCTGTGGGGAGATATCAGGTTCCCCCAGCCCTAACTGTGTGGAGCTGGAGGAGGCCATGTGGGGGTGACAAGCCATCTCCCTTACGGACAGTCTGCAGGTGGGATGAACAGAGTCTGGTAAGAGGGCAGCTGCGGGCATATGCCCGCGCACAGGTGCGCCGATGGGTTTTCCATCTGTAAAAGTATAAGATAAAGTCCAGAAGCCACACCCAAAATTAGTTCCATCATTTTGAAGTCACGGCTCCCTGGATACCTACTCAAATATGTTAAATCAAAGGATACATATCTTGGTTTTATGGGATTTTGATAAAGTGCTCCCTATAATATCAGGTGCACTGTATATTCAAAAATGAAAAGTAAGACATCCCAGGTGGCACGGGCTCTGTTCCAGGGCCCACAGATGTCAAAATGCAAAGTGTGCGGTGACCCTGAATCATTCTTGCAAAGATGAGCAGGGAAGAGGTAGACCGCCAAATGACTTGGTGTTGGGCAGCTGGTCCACAGTTCAGGGCTCCAGGCCCCTCATCTGGAATAAGCTACATGTCGTCGCGGGCTTCCTGATGCTTGGCAGCCAAAGAAATACTGATTCAGCGTCCAGGCCCTGCCATAGGGACAAGCTGGATTAAGACTTTACAGTTCCCTGTGGCTTGCGTTTGTCTGCCACCCAAACCGCAGCCTCTGGAGGGTGTGGAGAAAGGAGAAGACAAGGGCCATTTCTTCTCAATCCAGCAGAACTGCATATTCTGCTTCCTTGCCCCTCAGTTTAGAATCAACTGCTTGGAAACACGTGAGCTTTAGCCTAAAGTACTCATTTACCAGTGTTTCATCTGGGTTTTCTGGAAGAGAATGGAAATCTCTGCCTGCAGAGAGAGTCCCCAAGTGAGTGAAGGTGGGGAAGAGAGACCACAGCCTTGATGGACAGTTGTGCAGAGAGGTTCCTGCTGCTGGGAGTGAGCTGCAAGAAAATGTATTCTGAAGCTGAGAGCAAATGAAAAACTCTCAGAAAACAACCCCGAGTGCAAAGTGAAAACCTTGAATTCCTAAACATCTTGGTTTAAGATGGCAAGTCACTGTAAAGTATAAAAGCATTTTATAATCTTCTAATCTGCACAGCGATCTATACATTACTAATCTGGGAGTTAAAACAAAATGAACAATAAAACCTTTGGGGAGCCGTACACATCCTTCCACTTAGTCATAGAGAACTCCCAGGGGCTCATGGTATGTTCGCACCTTTGGCAAAATGGCTTAGTGCCTAGATGAAGACTAGAATCTGGGTGAAATCAGAGATGCAAATCAGCTGGGATATTGCTCCAGCGTTTTCTGGAGCCACAACGGTTCTCAACTGCGGCCACATATTTGAATCTCCTGGGGAGCTTTAAAAATACTGGTGCCTGGGTCCCAGCCCAGAAAATTTTGGTTTAATTGGTCTGGGGTGTGGCTTGGGCACAGGGCTTTTTAAAGCTCCCAGGGGCTTCACCGCACAGCCATGGATGAGCACCAGGGCTAGGAGAGGGAGTGGGCACAGGTTTGCAGCTGGGGGTGGACGGGACTCAAACAGCTTTCTAACTGTCACATTCTGAAGTGATTTTGAATAAGAAGAGCTTTCCTTACTGTTTTGGAGTACCATGTCAAGAGGCCACATTTTTTTAAACTAAAAGTAAGATGTGAACTTTTCAAAGGCAAGTTTTTTTGACTAGTCTGAAGTGAGCATCTTTGCTCTTTCAAGAGAACTGCTTCCCTTCATGTCTCCCCTCCCGTGTGTCCACCAAGGAGATGATCATGCTCCTCAGAACACACAGGGAAGCGTGTGTGTAGCACTTCCCAGGATGAATTAAGAACCGAATCAGATGAAGCATTTGTGTAGATAACGAACTCTGCATTTCTCTTTAACAGTAAAAAGAAGAACTCTGTCCTTTTCTTGAAGGGCAAGTTCTCAAGGCATTTTGGTTTCTCTCAGGTCCTGCGCTGTGGCACAGAGAGTTCCCTGCGGACCAAAGGTGGTTCAAACTCTTTCCAGGCAAGAGGAACCCAAGGGGATTAAATATGTCATTCAGTACCTTCACTGCATTTTCCAGATATGTATATAATTATTTACTCAGATCATGTTATATATGTTGGTTATGGCTACTATCTCTTTTTGAACCACAGAACACCCTGAAATGAGCACAAGGGCGAAAAGAATCCAAATTCTCTAAGTTTCAGCGAGTAGTAAGCTTACATTAACTAGAGATGTGTAAGGCTCATCTCTCTATATAGTTACTTCTCTATAGTTTTTCTACAGACTGACTCAGAGCCTTACATGTAAGTATTTTTATAAATATATGTACTCATATATATTTACATTTCTACTTTCACAGTGTCCATTTCAGACTTTTTCACCTGGAACAGGAGCTTGCATGTTCCTGCTCACTCGCCACCAGCTCGTAGATCTGCCCAGGCCCACACACCTTCCTTGCCACCAGTGCTCCAGCCTCTGTGTCTTATCTTTCCTCCTGGGGGGCTTTCGGTG
The DNA here is from genome assembly GCF_054177405.1 of Leptonychotes weddellii. Classification (NCBI taxonomy): domain Eukaryota; kingdom Metazoa; phylum Chordata; class Mammalia; order Carnivora; family Phocidae; genus Leptonychotes; species Leptonychotes weddellii. The sequence continues at coordinate 26,947,554 of NC_138374.1, read as the reverse complement.
CCCTGCTAACAGGGCTGCAGATAAGGGGGTTGTGTCTGCACAGCAGGGCCTTTTCCTCCAGGTAAAAGAGGTCTCCATTCTAATGTTTGCTTTTAAAAAAAAGGATCCTTTTTTCCCCTGACTTTTTAAAACCAGCACCTGAAGCCCTGTGTGGGTAGACAGCTTCCGCACGCACTTTCAGCTCCAATAGCACTATGGACGGTCCTTACCTCTTACAGAATATCAAAACACATTCCAGAGGCATTAAAGAAATAAATAGAAAAAATGAAACAAAAAAGAAACTAGAAGAAAATGAAGATACATATTTATCTGATTTGGGGACTATAAATACATAGACATATAAGTGGAATGGAAGAAACTACAAAGCAAAAGATATATAGATTTAACTACATAAAAAGGGAATACTTCTATATGTCAAGATAATACCCTAAAAATGAAATAGTTGGAACAATAGTAAATAAAATACTGGGAGAAATATTTTAACATATCTGATAGGTAGCAAAGGGGAAATTGCCTCATGTTAAAAAAACCTTACAAATCATTAAAAAAACAGGTAACAATCCAATTGAAAAATAAGCAAAAGACATAGAAAATGCCTAAAAGGAATACTAAGAGACATGAAAAATTTTCAACCCCGCTAATACTCAAAGAATACAAATTAAGATGAGAGTATTATTTTTCATTATGAAGTTGGCAAAGATTTAAAAATATGACTGCTCTGTGTCGGTAAGGTAAATTGGAATAACAAAATGCTCACACTTCCTACTCCTGCTCAGACCTGCACAACTGAGCTTGTCTGAGGTAAGAAAATTGAACAGTTAATAATAGGAGATAAGGTTCTATAGCTCAATGGATTCCAAGGTGAACAGAATAGTGAGCAATCTGGAAACCAGGCCATTGGAGGAATGGTTGAAGGAGTTGAGTGTTTAGCTTGGGGAGTACAACTCTATGGGGAGACACTGAAAAATTATTATGAAGAAGGCATAGATTTACTCTGCTTAATTTTTCTAAAGCAAGGGGAGAAATGGAAGAAAACACACTTTGGCCACATACGAGGAGGATCTTTCCTACAATCAGAGCTGTCCCATGAGTCCCAGAGTGGGCTGACTCATGACATGAGCAGTCTCATCAAACAGAAGCTGATGGGTTTTCTGTCAGGGATGTTCTAGAGGAAGCTTCTTGACTGCTAAGAGTACTCTCAAATTTTTCCTCTATAAAGTCATCTTTTAATAACTGTAGAACTTTCATAACGTGGTTTATTTTAAGAAACTAATTTAAACGATCCCAGACAAGTGGAGATAATGGAAACCTGCAGGGAGTGGGTCTGGTCAAACAGAGTTCAAAAACTCCAGGTACCAACTAATATCAGCAGTGTGGAACTTACACACTTACATGTCTTGAGTCTGCTGAGGTAAGTGGAATAATGGCCCTTTGGTCCTAGAAAGTAGGTCTTCAGTTTTTGTTTTTAAGCATGTGAGTGAGAAGTCTCGGTATAGAATTCTTAAGGTTAAGAATTTTCCCCAAGTTCCTTTTCCCAGATCTGTCCATGTCCAAAAATAAATGTGGTGCTTCTAGTCATCTTTAGAGAGAGACTGTGGTAGGTCAGATGGCGGCCAGTTCAGCCCTCACACTCGCCAACCTCTGAATCTGGAGATGAAGTATCATAATGTGCTCTGTTCCAAAAGGGACACGAAGATATTTTTAAAGTCTTAACACCTGAGAGTTAACTTGAGTATTTTCAGAACTATTCTGTTTGGCTAACATCAAATGACACCCTTCTAAAGGCATGCAGTTAGATGCCAATGTTTCTCTTTGATATGGGATTTAATGAGGGTAAAATCAAAGCAAAAGTCACATCCCGGAGAGATGTAAAAAATAAGCAGTATGCAGAAAAGAAAAAAATATGTTCGTTTCTTCACAGAATAGGCAATAAGATTCTAGGTTCATAGGAACCTTAAGTTTCTTTCAGCTAACATCACGGCAGCTGAAGGAGAAGCTCGTGCAGATATGAAATGTAAACATTTAATATGGAATGTATTAGCCCTGAAGCAGAAATACTCCACACCTCTCTCATGCACCACCCACAAGCTGCTTCCCTGTTGGTTGTTTGTTCTAATAACAGAGATGAACTCCGTGAGGACAGGGACCTCAGAATCCCCTTCCTTCTCTTCCCCTAACACTCCACATTGAATAGATTTTGAAGGCTACTGATGACGTGGGTTGGCATGAGGAAGATCAAGAGACATTCTGAGATAAAGCATTCACATTGAACTTCATGTTCAGACGTTTTCCCCTAATTTGTCTACTTGGGATTCTGGCTCTTTATAGTTATGGGACTATAATTCATTTAAAATTTCAGCTACATTAGTTGCCACTGCATGTTAGGCTGCTGAAGGGGAACAAGTCATGTGTGGCACAAAGTAGGATCTCAATAAAAGGTGATGAATGCATGAAGACATGTGAGAAGGCTCACGTGCCAGCATCTTTCCCTCAGAGATGTAACTCCGGGCTTGCACTCCAGAAGGGGAAGGCGAGCTAGCTAGCAGTACCTCTATGTATAGGGTCAGAGTATACTAGGCAAAATTGATTTTTATAGTCTTCAAATTAAACCAATTTATAGTCACTGCTGGTATTTAATAATCCTTTTGTCTGAGAAGAGCATAGAGGAAACAGAAGGGAAATCCCCAATTTTGCTGAGAAAAAAAAAGCTTTTATTAAAATTCTATATGACTGGGAAAAAGAATCTTTCTCAGAGAAGAATTTTTAAGAAGGCTCTGAAATTAGGACTTGTGAAGAAAAGTTAATGGAACAGAGGCAAGTTAGCCTAGAGGAGAGAACATTGCTGAGTAACCTGATGTTCTTCACATTCATTCTGTGATCAGCCTATGATGAAATGAAAGCAGATAGTATCGTGATAGGGTTCAGTGATCCGTACTGAATGTTTGTCAGTACGTCATTATAATTTTATATTGCTGGACTATTGGGGTAGCACAGTGTTGAGGAAAGTGCATTGGATTTGGGGCCAGGAAAATTGGGTCCTAGATACTCTCTAGCTCTATCACATAATAGTTGTGTGACTCTTGAATAAGTCACTTAATGCTCTAAGATTCGGTTTCTCCAACTCTAATGTGTGAGAGAGGCAGGGATTGTTCTACTTTCTTCTTGGTGCTATTCAGAGGGTCAAATGAGATAATGGCTCTTAAAGCTCTCTATTATCTATAAAGTCCCAGCCACAGTGGGCCACAGTGTTCTTATAAAATTAAGTGTTTAGACAGGATTGAAGTTGTGGGCACTCCTTCCCCAGAGGTCTTTAAACCTAGAGCATCTTCTAGTCCATATGGCTTTGCCACAGGCTCTCTAAGGGTAGGGAGAATGAAGCAGATCACTTCAAAATGTTATTCTGCCCCAGGATTCTTAGCAGCTGGTGATTCCCTCAGGTTACTGTGTCAGAATAGAACAGTCAATGTGATGAAGGTTGTTTCCTTCTTTTCTAATTTTTGACAGTTTTCCCTTCAAATGGAATCAAATGAGACACATAGGGCAGGACACTGGGATGTGAGCAAACACCTGCTCTTGGTTTGACTTTTCCCTAAAACATGTTTTTAGTCCTGTTTTTTGATGCAAGTTAACTTCTTTGGCCCAGCTTCATGTTGTTTCCCTGTTTGTTGGAAGATACTGGAGATATTTATGTCTTGGGTAGAACCGATTCCCTAGAGGACAATGCTCATTGATTCGTGATCACATCAGGCATTGGGCAGATTCTTTCTGTTGTGGATGATGGAGATGCCACAAAGGTTCTCTTTGACTTATCTAGAATGGGAACTATTATTGTCTTGGGTGTAAATGGTCAGTTTTCCTTCCAGGAAGGTGAGAAACCAGGGAACAGGACAGAGGATGGATTTGCAGATGGAGATTTTCTGGAGAAAAACTAGCCCAATATTACTGCCACGTCCTCTTACAGCACATCCTCTTTGTGTGGCCTTTTAGTGGCCTGAAGAAGCTACTTGGCTGTTGACCATAGACTCCAAAAATGAAGTGGAAGTGGGGGAAGGACAATGGAAGAGAATAAACGAATTTTAGAGTTCAATGGGAAGCAGAACTCTTTTAGCTCACCCGCCTACTGAGTGAGAAACGTGGGGCCCCTCTGGGTTGGCCATGGCCACTCACCCTCTGAGTAATAGGCTACCTCCTAACAACCCTGTCCTCAGTCAAGCCAGACAAGCCTTTGGAAAATGAGTTCTTTTTGTGGTAAAATCTTTCTCTTTTAAATTGCACTCCCTGGTTTGCTGTCACTTTAGAGGATCTAGGCTAAATCTATTTTCTTTCACTTCACAGTCCTTGAAGTATCGGAAGAAAGTCTTCACGACTTGCCTTACTTTTCCTCTCTGAATGAAATCTCCCTATTACCTTCAGCCATTCCTTATGGAATATGTATTCTAGACACAGAACCCCGTCCTCTTGTACACATTGCAATTTTCGAAGCTTCCCTTCTCCTATCCTATAGGGTAGATAGGGCACCCACCTTTTGTCTGATTCCAAGAATGGGAACTATTTCTCACTTGGAGAGTTGAGACTCAAGTGGTGGATCTAATGATTGGCTCACTTACTGAAATGACAAACAAGAACCTTCATTTGTGGACTCGGATGCCCAGACTGTGCCTGATTAGTGGCCCTAGGGGGGCTTCGTGTGCGATGCCTGACATTCTTGAGCCCGAGATCTCATGAAGATACCTTTCCAGAGATTTCAAATATACCCAGCCCTGCTGACAACTCCAAGAGAATAAGAATTACCCCCTTGTTCTCAACCAGTCATAAAGGTTTGCTGGCATCTCTCTACTCCTGTAACGCCAGGCCAAAATGTCTAACTGGTGGCTTGAATGGCACACTGACTTGCTCTATCTCCTCTTTCTGGTTCCTCCAGACAAGAGCAATTACAGGTTTCTCAGCTCCCAGAGCTTTCCATCCTCTTCTGAGCTAATATGGCTCCAGGCTGCAGCGAGGAACTAGCAGACACACAGAATCTGGCCCCAGAGGCTTATAAAACAGAGAAGGAGACACCAAAGGCTGAAATCACTTCCTTGCATTTCCTTTCATCCTTTCCTGCACAGTCTGCTTCACCAAAACCATACCCTTCCTGTGAGACCCCCATCTCAGAACCACCGAGGGCTCCTGCACGCATTTGTAGTTACTGAGCAGAGCGCTGGGGGCGCTGAACGTATGCACAACAGCCTCTGCTGGGGGCTTACAGTACAAGATGGCGCAACACAGGGTCCAAGCCACGGGGGTCTAGAACGGGAGAGGTGTCACATTAGCAGTAGTTTACAGGACAGAAACAGGCTTAGAGAACTAAGTGAAGGGCTCAAAGCTCCACAGTGAAGTAAGGGCAGGATTAGAGCTGGAGTCCAGTTCTCCTGACTTCCAATCCAAAACTCTCTTTAAGATGACATATGTAATGTCATATGTGCCTGTCTGTATTTCTACTTATATACATATGCGTATGCATGGGTGTGTGAAATTTTCACTTGTAGAAAGCTGTATTTCACCCACATGCTCTAATTTGATTCTCACAATCACCCCATCTGACAGGTAAGGGAGCCGAGGTTTGTCCACACGAGTAAATGGAAGCAACTGGATTCATAGGCAGGCCTTCTGATTCTGGCTCCCTCTTCTTCTGAGTGTATAACATTGTTATTTGATCTCAGTGGCCATTACCAAATCCCTCTTCAGGACCCCTGTGGAATGAAATTCTCTTTTTCCCTGTCCCTCTCTGACATTCTCAACAAAACCATAACACAACTTCTCACTGCGATGGTGACAAGGTGAGGTACAAGACAGCATAATTGGAACATACGGCATATGAGTAGCCAGGGGGAGTCATCTCAGTCACTCTGATGGACAGGTATAGGCAGGAGGGGCCAAGGTGTGGCCAGGTTCAAGTGTCAGGGGAATAATCCTGGAGGCAGGGGCATAGAGTGGAGTAAACAGTATTGGAGGCCCATGCCCTTGGTTGGTGGGGGAACAAACTCATAAAATGATGCTACCCTCTGACTACATCTCCTCCTGTTTCATGGTTTTGCATTTATACCATTTTTATTATAATCTTAACAAGTGTCTTAGCAACACATTATCTTAAAAATCCGAGAAGACTCTGCTTTGGAAGAACATCTTAGAGATGTTAGAAAGAGAGCAATTGTTTCCCTCTTCCTCCCCAGCCAGCTAAAGTCCCGAGTTGAGGAAAAGGAAGGCAATGGGTATTTACTGCACACCTACTATGTGGCAAGAACTTTACTTGGATTACCTTGTTTACTCCTCTCCTCATGAGATGAAGAAACTGAGACTGTATTATAGAGATTATGTAATTTGCTTAGGGACACACAGCCAGCAAGTGGCCCGTTAGACTAAGGCATTTGGCCGGTTCCTTCCACACAGTACACATGGTCTTCTCAACGTTGGGCAGGCTCAGCTCCTAATCTCTGGCTCCAGAGGACCCTGAACGATCACAGTCACTGCTTAAGGTGTCAGCCCTTCTGCCAGAAATGACTTTGCGGGTCACTAGTGAATGGCAGTGGGAAATTTAAACATACTCATAGGATCCTCAGAGAATCAGACCCAGGATGAGAACTTCAGAGCTGGAAGGGACCCTGCCAAACATAAAGCAACTCTTGAATTTTGCAGGTAAGAACACTGAGGCCAAGGGATTAGGATTGAAGGATCTACCCAGGTCAAACAATTATTTAGTGAAGCTGGGACCAGAACTGGTTCTCCTGCCTAAGATAAAGACCAGGAATTCAGCACACTAGTCATGAATGACTGGTAAATAGAGATGGGATAAAATACTCAAGAGAGTCTCCTAATACAGGTAGGATTGAGGGGAAAGAAAAGTACATGTAGCCAGAGAAAAGAGTATGTGAACCAAGACTGAAAATACAGATCTAGGGTGGGCTAAAGAGACTCAGTAAGTCACTTCCCAGATTGTGTTTTGTTCCCATTGCACATACAGTTGGAAGCCAAATGCAAGCCACCAAGGTTGCTGTGAAATAGCGAACAATTATAGCGCAAATAGTTGTGGGCAGCTGTGGGAGTGCAAGCCACCTGCTCCAAGTTTACAGCTTTGTTAAACTTGGTAAACATTAAAAATGGAATAGGAATACTCCCAGTCTGTACAGTGTCCCATACCCTTCCTGGGAGGCCTTATTCGGGAGCTGACCAGGCTCTTCTCCCTGTGGCCTAGAGCTGCTTTCTCTTGGTAGAGGTCAGTGTTGTCAACAGTCTCTGGTAAAGACCGAGGGAGGTAGGGAGTATCACAGAATCATATATTTATAGAGTTTGAGGGAGTCACAGAGCCCCCAGAATATAATGTCTCTTCTAATGTTCAGATAAGGAAACTTAAGATCCAAGAGGTTATGTGTCCAAAGTTATAAATTTAGGGGCAGCATAGACTCTTGATCTCTGAACTTTGAACCCTTTGTCCCCATGAGGTTTGTAGATGCTGACAAACGGAGTTATAGCATTACAGAATGTTACAGCTGAAAGGGGCATGGCTCTCAACCCCCAGGGTTTTCGGTTGTCACATGACTAGGGGGTGCTATTGACATTTAGTGGGCAGGGACCCAGGATGCAAATAAGTAGCTTGAAATGAGATCATTCTTCGTAATGAATTGTCTTGCCCAGATACCAAAAATGCCCTTGTTGAGAAATATTTTGTCTACCATTTGACTTTACAGTTGAGGAATCTAAGCCTAGAACTGGGATGGGCTTGACAAGGGTCCCAAAGGGAGTCAGCAGTCCTCTGACTCCATCCCACTGAGCCCCCGAGTGAATTAGCAGCAGGAAAGGGACAGTAGATCCTTCCCTTCCCAGCTCCTGCTGCAATTGCTCTTAAGCTATTTCTTGGTCTGCACTTACTTGGACTTGAGGCCCTCCTGTCCATAGGGTTGCAGCAGATACTGGTGCACGAGCTTATCCCTGAGAGTCCCAGCCAGTTTGATTTTCTTTCTTGATCGGTGCAGGTTGATGATAAAAAGTGTAATGGACCCTCGAACATAGTTGTGGCTGAGATGGAGAGGGAGAAGGGTAAGATGGACATAAAGTTGTCAGTTAGGTGCTGCTAAATAATTTATAGACTGCACCAGACAGGACTGCCCCAGGAAAGGGCACTTATTTTATGATTCTTGGCCACCCCTGACCTTCAAAGACAGGAAGGCCTTGTTATTGTTTGTGGTTTCTTGCAGAGAAGATACCCGTTTCCTACCACACTCCTTTTGTTTTTGTTTAAATGTATCCCAATGATTTTAGAAAACAAAATATCTTTTTCTGAGTGTGAAAATAAAACATGCTGACTGCAGGGGGAAAAAAAGGAAAAATACGGAGAAATACAAAGAAGAAAAAGAAAATTCTCCCATAATCCAAGTATCTTGAGATATGATAAAATTTTGGTAAACATCCTTCCAGTATTTTTTGTTTATTAATTCAATATTAATTCAAATATTTACTGAGTACTTTGACATATACATATATATTTCTCAGTTTTCATCTAATTGAGACCACATTGTTTTTATAGTTCGTGAACATCTTAAACATATTTTCATCTTATTATGTTATTGTATTTTCTTCTACTTACAGAAGAATGCTAAATTCTTTAATTATAGAAATGTAACATAATTTATTTAGTTAACCCCCTACCTTTGGAGACTTACATTTTTTCAAAATTTGCCATAACAAAATTACATAATGCTATTATATAAACTTTTTGCATGTCACCATTATTTCTGATAAAGTCCTGGAAGTTGGACACATTAGGTCTAGGGGAAGGCACATGGCATGATTCCTAACCAAATCTTCTGGTTCATTCCCGGTGATGCCCTTCCCTGTGGGAAGATTTTCTGTCCTTGCTGTGTTGAAACCTAGGGATCACACGATTGGTTTTGGCCAATGAAATGTGGGTGGACATGTTAAAATCTCTGTGCAGAAGTTTTAAGAGGCAGCCTGTGTTTTGCCATGACTCTTTTCCCTGTGCCAGAAGACCAACGATGTTCTTGACAGAGGTTACTCTATTGACCTGCATCCTGGCATGAAGATGATTTGGAGCAGAGCTACAGCTGAGCCATGACAGATCAGTAGTATGCATGAGAAATACACTTTCTTATCGAAAGCCATGGAGATTTGTTGGTCCTCCATGATCACGGCATAACCTTGCCTATCCTGACTGATACACACATTTTGCTAACACTGATGTTAACTGCCTAGAAAGCTTGTACCAGTTTGCTCTGTTCAGCTATCTATAAGAGCACCCATTTCCTCATACTCTTAAGAATAATGGATATTAACCTTTTAAAATACCTTTATCAACCCGAGAGGTGATAGTGGGATTTCGATGTTGTATTAATTCGTATTTTTAAAAAAATTCATGCTGAGATGCAGCATTGTTTTCATTTGCCTGTTTGCCATTTCATCCCTTCTTTTGTAAACTGACTATTCATGTCCTTTGCCCATTTTCTTATTGATTTATAAAAACTATTTATTAAAGATAGTGATCCTTTGTCTGCATGTATGTTACAAAGTTTCCCCCAGGTTTCTTTGACCAATTCAGTTTGTTTACATTGTATTCTGATGTATAAAAGTTAAAAACTCTTAGGTAGTCAAATTTACTGATCTTTTTTATTTCTGCTTTTGCTGTTTTACCTACACCAAGGTTATAAAACTATTCACATTTTGGAATCCTTTTAAACCAGCACAGGATGTTCAGAAGCCTGGAAGAACTATATGCCTACATGCAAGAGCCTTTCAGCATGTATCAACAAAACTATAATGATTTCCTTCTTTCTTGTAGGAAAAAAGACTTTGTTTCTAAGGGGTCCCCTAGGGCCCCATCTGGATGGGTTAATGAGAGGAAACAGAAGAAATGACCCAGTCCTGCCTTCAAAGGAGGAGTTCAGAGAAACTCTAAGTCAACTTTGCCCAGATGAAAATATCATTCCTTGCAGAAACAGCATCCCTTAGCCTCTGGGTCACTCACCTCTGCTTCTAAAGGTGTTAATTAAGAGTTGAGTGACTAAGGGCAGGTCAACATGATAACTTGGGTTGTTTTGCTTTTTAATAAAACAGTTGCTAGGACTCATCCTGAAGATTTTGATTCCATTCGTTTGTGATGGGGGCTAGGAGTGTGAGTGTGTGTGTGTGTGTGTGTGTGTGTGTAAATCTTTCTAGGATATTTGGTAGATGAGTTGGGTTTGGAAACCACTTGCCTAGAGCAATCCATTAGGGTTAGGAGAATTCCCAAAGTATATTCCATTGACTGTGTGTCAGATAATTTTTCTTGCATCTGTAGGAGGGCACATTATTATGTTCAAAGGCTTTCTGAATGCCTGCATTGATATTCTGATAAATTATTATATGACTTTTCTCTCTGGTTCCTCCTCCTCTGGTCCTTCTTAATCTTCTGAAGCATGTGAAGTAGTTTTTGGAGACAGCTGAGTTAGGTCAGAAGAGAATGTCCATTTACTGAGCAGACTTGTGTCACCAGAGCTCGGAAGAAAGATGCCGCTAGCCTGTGTCAGCATTTACTGTCAGTAAAAGAACACCAACTATATTCCATTGGTGGGCTTTAAGCTTCGCTTTGCTGAGGAAATTGAGCAAAACATCATTAACTACAGGTACTCTGGGCTTCAGTGTGAGCAAAAGTAAGCATGCATGGGTACCAATTTTGCCAGACTGTGGTAAACTCTTTTGCTAACTCCCATCAGATAACCTTCTCAAAGGTGAGCAGTGGAGGGGGGAGAGCCTCGTGCAGTTTTCCCTCTGCAGAGCTGGGGCAGAACTAGCCCTGGGAGACTGCAGAGGAGAAGGGTAGGGTGTGGGGAAGTGGTGGGTGGGAGGGAGACCTGAAATCACAGCACTGCTGCAGGGAAAGCTGTCTTTTCAAGCTGCTTGGCAATGGTCTGATTTCCACTTACATAGTTCCCCTGGGGGAGAAAAACCGGTACTGAAAGCCAGCTCAGAGACCCATGTGCAGAGGCTCTCACAGAATTCATGGAGCCTCCTCAGGTAGGAACTGGCACTGAAGACTGCCTCAGCCATCCCTTCTCCTGCTTGGCTGAGGGGCAAGGATATTAAGCAGAGGTCGTTTGGCTGCAAAGATACATTCTTGGCTCGGGAGTGTAGGCACCAACCTGAAAGCACTGTGTCGAAGATCCAGATTTCTGAAGAATATATATTCTCTGCCCACAAAAAAATAATCTTGGAGGAGTATCTGTTGCCTAAGAAGATGGGGTCTGACTGAAAGCATGGCTAACAGGCAATCACTCATCTTCTGATGTCAAGTCCAGGTGGATTTTGGTTCTCTTAGTAAATGTCCCTTTCTGTCTGGTAAAACATCTATCTTACTCCATGTCTCACTCATGGTGAGACTTCTTCCCCAGTAGAGAATCCATGCATCTGGAGTTCATCTTTCTGGCTGTTCTTTTGCTGCCTGACATCTTCTCTGTGATGCCAAGGGGGTAGGAGGAAGTGAGTCAGGGAACGGAGGCTCCAAGTGGAGTATCCTGGATGTAAGAGGTGGGGGACATCATATGGAGAGATGCGTCTTGACTTCCAGATAAAAAAACAGTCACTGTTCTAGAAATGTCTCCAGTGAAGCTGGGAGACAAGGAAAGGGAATAGAAGACGGTGCTTTGGAATCCATGGTCATTTCCAGTGAAAGTCCATGTGTTTGAGAACTGGGTTGGTCCATTGTCCCCAAATCTAACTCAAAGTTTTTGGGTTCGGTAAAAGTCAGGCCATGTTTTGCCAAACATTTTTTCCCCTAATTTCAAAGCCCCTGTGTATTTTAAGGGAAATTTAATCCACATGTTTCTGATTCATTTACACTTAACTCATCAAAATATTGTTTTGTAAGAGTCATTTGATGTCCAAGAAGCCTCAGGAACCTTTTTTATGAGCCTTTAAAAGGATTTCTTCTAAAAAACAGGAAGTCATGTTTTGCCAATAATAAACAAACTTGAACCCCAAAAGGCTCAATTTTGCTTCAATATCCACCAGGTTCCAGTTGGTTCTGAACTTGGCTAAGGACCTCAGCTCCTCCCTAGAAACATACATTATTTCAGCAGAATAGTTTATAAAGACAAAGTTTCCCAGTCAAAACATATTTGTTCTCTGAACAAGAAGATCTGAGGTGAGAACTGCCATGCTGCCGGGCTCCTGACTTGTTGACTCTAGAACAGAAGGCAGCAGAGCACCTGCTGGTGTTGGTTTGCATTTCAAACTTTTGATCCTAAATCAATCATAAAACACAACACTCTCCTAGGTCAGAAACAAACCACAATGTAAGAGAGTGCCATGAAAGGCAGCGAGGTATTCAAATAGAGGTTGCATAACTGCCAAGGAGATTGTAAAAGAAAATTCTGTTTTATTGGACATTGGGCCAAAAGATCTCGAAGGGTTCTTCCCAAGTGTAAAAATCTTTGCATTATTAATGTTGTTATTATTTGCATATAGGGGTGATACCATAAAGCTTTTGGAATTCGGTATGATAAGTGCAGATATCTGGCAAGATGCTTGGCACACAGCAAGTGCTCAGTATACACTGGAGTGCAGGAGTTGTTTCAACAGACAGTCTCTCTGGGTTGTTCTACTGGTAAGTTTATACTTTCTCACCCAATCCCTGCTTTGACCAAGGATATATATTTTCAGAGTATTGGTCAAGAGTGAACAGTGTGAAGCCAACATGCCCACTCTGGGACATTTCTGTGACCTTGAGCTTGTTGACCATGAATAAACTAAGTGAATCAGTAGTGCTTCCTCATGGCTGTTGTGAATCATGAGGGGGCGCAGACAGGGCACACAGCTTCCCAGGGAGAAGGAGAAGAGACACCTGTCCTATCTTTGTGCCTACCTATTTGGGGCACCTGACACCCACAGACATGGAGGAGACCGGCATTCCCAGCCAGCTCAGTGCATCTGTTGTGGGCTTACTTTTCTAATAGGAACGAAAAGACCTTCCCCTCTGTTATTATCATTATGGCCATATGTGCAAGAGATCAGTCAAGTCTCGTCTTCCCTTTTTAATGGGGAAGAGAGGTGCTACTAACAGAAGCACAGTGGCACCGTTTCCCTAGAGAGGTTCTGAAGTGAATTCCCACAGAAAGCAGAGAGCTGGTGATTAGAGAGCATATTAAATCCAGATGATTTTGGTTAACTTGTTTGAGCTCTCCTGCTAGGGAATGGTAGAATTCTTAGCCGTTCTACCACACCACCTCCTTCTGGATGATTGCTGATATCAAAGGGGAAGAGAGTGAGAGCTGTAAATCATCCGTGAGGTCTTGATGTCCTATTTCTGCCTTCATTCATCCATCCATCCATCCATCCAACATTTGCTGAGATCTTCATGCCAGTCACCATATTAGATACCGAGAATACAAAAATGAATGAGACACTGGCCCTGAGTTCATGGTATGTTCAGAATATTAGTGACAACTCCCGACAAGCATGTCAAAGAATGTGAGGATGAGCAATGGGATGAGACTATGTGAGGAGCCCTCTGTGAGGACACCCAAATCCTGCTAAGCCCATGGCTACTGACATTTTCCCCCTGGTTCCTCAGACCGATAGTATAAAGGGCACAACTGATGTGCTTCCCAACAGAGACAAAAGGTGCCAAGGGTAATATTTCTTTCTCGAAGCTGGGGGTCCTCCTTTTGAGTGGTTACCTCAGGGCCAGGGTGGAGACAAGGAGTACAATGTATCCTTGTGTGGTGATCAGATAACTCCAGCCAAAGCCATAAAGCAGTCACTCTCTGTCAGGTATTGGATTGAGCTTCCTGATGAGCAAAAGGGACGTTGAAAGCCTCTGGCCTCGGCCCAAACCAGCCTCCTCTCATCCACAATAGGCACTTGTATCTACAGACAAGACAACTGGCCCCTGGCCCCACTATATTCAGAGTGATTCTTTGAAAAATCTTATCATGATAAATTAATTGACTTGGCTCCTCTCTCATCAAGGAAGGGGAAGGAGCGTCTGTTGTAACCTGACCACTGGAGCTCTTTGTGCTATCCATTGCCCATGATCAGCCCCTGATAGGCCCACCGGAATGAAGGTCTGGCTGGAGGCACTGGCTTCCTCCTCCCCTCCTCCACCTGCACTAAGAGAAAGAGTTCTTTTTCAGAGCTGCCTACTCTGCTCCTTAAACAGGAAGTGATGTAAGAAAGCCGTATTTGGTCAGATGGGTTTGGCTTTAGGCTCAGTTTTCAATTTTTACCTTCTGATCTTCATGTTTTAAAATTTTATCTGCCTCACCTTATTTACTTAATGATAATTATTTTTCCTGTTTATTTACAGACAACTTCAATGACAACCAGTGCTTCGGATCAAAAAGAGAAGGATAACCACGCATTACCACACTGTTCTGAGTTCAGCCCTGTAAAAAAGGAAGCCTAGATTTTATTTAACCTCATAAGATTTAAAATAGCTGGAAAGATTTCTGAAATTCTGAAAATGTTTCTAAAGCTGGCGTGACTACCTTTGGGCTTTCCAGCTTGGGACACACAGGTCTAGGGCTAGGTTTCTAGTGGGAGAGCTCTCCAGCATACACCTTAGAAATGTAGACTTATTTCCTCAAGCTCAGCTGCTGGATCATAGGAACAAATTTTATATCTCTAGCTTGGTTCAGAGGTAGGTACACACAAAAGCTTCATGGGCATTACATCAACTGGCACAGAGAAAATGCTCAATAAAAGTTTGTTGGATGAAGAAGTAAATGAACAAATGGCATGTGTTTTTATGAACTTTTTGTGCATCAATCCTCTGAGAGTGAGAAAACGGTTTCACTTGGAGAAAAAGCTATTTATCAGAGGTCCTTTGAAACCTGCAAAGAGCAGGTATAATGATTCCAGAAGCAGTTTACAGTCAGTCTTAACAAGGGTCCCAAATGGTATGGAATTCTAGGAGGGGCCTGAAGCCTGAAGCCCCTCGGGAGTGGCTTCCTCTGACATCTCTCTGAAGACTTACTTGTGGTGGTTTGTGCAGTGTGCATAAATCCTTAGTTTGTCCCGGATCACTCGGCCTGGCCGTGGCTTCCGTTGGAGCCCGGCCACATGCACAGCCAAGACTTTGGGGCCGATCAGGCGCTTGTAAAGGAGAGAGAGCCAGTAGTCCTGAGGAGAATAGAGAGGTGGAAAGTCAGAGAAAGAAGCATGTTGAGTATCTTGAGTAAACATACCAACACACAGGCCAGAAACCACTTCTTACCAGGAGTACAGTGAATCATGACTAAAGAGACCCTAATCCTGTAAGCCTGTCAACCCAATCCGGTGCTCACCTTGGGTTGATAATGAAATGGGCACAGTCTAAAGTGGCCTTTTCAACTGACCAAATAGGGAAATTTAAGTAGGGTGGACTCAGACAGGCACGCAATACAAATGAATCAAAGTTTTTCACATATGAAATAATAACCTATCAGGGCCTTACATCTTTGACTTTCTTTTCCTATGACTTTACTTTCATACTGGTTTATGACTTGTGTTTAACTGTAGAATAGAAGATTTCCAATCTTTAGGATTGTCATCAATATAAGAATCCAATGTCATCCTCCAAATATTGTCACTAAAGACTATTAGTGTGATGGGAGGGGGATGAAGGTCCTCCAGGCAAGAGACCAGGGTCCTGAATTCCATAGTCAGAAACACAAACAGAAGAATGTTTGCAAACCATGGTGCTACTTCTTGGTCATCCTCAATAATTCTAAAATAAAAAGAATAATTCTAAACTAAAAGAATGTGATGCTTTTAACCATTCTGGCATCCATTTGTAACTGATTAATAAATATTCAATCTGTGACCCACACATGTATTTGAACTTACAAAAGCCTATTCACTGCCATCTTAATTTCTATGGTATTTGCTATTATCATATTTTATTTTTATACTTGATACAAGATATATTATGTATTTGTTTTGCATTTGTTCTTATATCCGATTATGGGGTAATGATTTCAGTGTTTATAATTCTCCATGTAAAAAAGGGCTTCCTAATTTGTTTGGGGGCTTCCTCCCTCCCCCCAATTCTGGAATTCCATAATCATGCCGTTCAGTGTGAGCATGCTACTCAAGGTCTTAAAGACATCATGCATGTTTTCTCAGCCTTCATCTTTCCAGGCAGAAACCTTTTAATGATCTTCTTTTTTTTCCCCTTGTGCGGTCATCTATAACATCAGCTGCTTAAAAATGTCTGTTGAATGGCATAAATCAGAACAGTCTCAAAGCCCCTTTTTCAGCCGAATAGCTCTAAATCTGCCCTGAGTAATGAGCTCTAAGCCTTGCCCAGCCACCTACCTTAATTAACTCTAAGTGTCCTCAGAATGGCTGTTAAATATGGTCTCCTAATATTTAAAATGCCAAATATTTTATCATCGTCAATCATATAAATGAAAAAAATCTCGGTTCAATTTGCTCTTATTTGATGACACTTTCTCTATTTTTGATTTGAAGTAAACTTGGTGAAGTGATTATCACAGTCATTCCTGTTTCCAATGGGATATCCACCTTTTTCTTATTAATTTGTAATACATCTTTTAATATTATTGGTAAGAATCTTTGGAATATATATTGAACAAATATATTCCATCCAAGTCTGTAGTGTACTTGTTATCACCATTTATGATTTTTTGACATGGAGAATTTTAAAAAAAATTATAGGAAAATATATCCTTTTTTTCCTTTTGATTTCTTTCACTTCTTTTATTCTTAGAAAGTCCTTCCTCACACAAAGATCAGGTCAATCTTCACTGATATTTCTTCTAGTTCTTTTTATATAATCATTTAAAAGTGTAACTTCTTAATTCATTGAAAACTATTTAGCTATATGGTACTAATTATTTTCTAAATTATTCTACAACTAGTTGTAGCATCATACAGTTGATAACCTATTCTTAAACATATCTTTATCACATACCAAGTTTTATATATGTATGTAAAAACATATAAATATATACAATATATAACATTATAATATGTAATATAACATATTGTATATTATCAGTTTTACATCATTTTCTTTATTGTAGTTTACATTTTAATATCTAGAGATTCAAGTTCATTTCATTTATAATTTTTCCTTCTTTGTTCAAACTTTCTTTAATTAGTCATATCCATTTATTTTTCCAAATGAACTTTGAAATCATGTCTTTGTCGTGTTTGTTGTTGCAGAGAAATTTGAGGCTAGTGTGAATTTTATTCTGTTTGGTTAGCCTGTTTATTTTCTATCTTTTGTATTCTGCCAGAATGCTTATAGAAGTCATGTTTTATCCTTGATATTTGAAGTTTTATCAGAAATGTGTCAATGTGGGTTTCTGCATTAATTTGCTGATATTTGGGGAGTACTTTTGATCGGAAAGACTAAGGTCTTTTTTTAAGGTGAGAATTTTCTTTAAATATAGCTTTGACTTCTTTTTCTTTCTGTTTGCTCCACTCATTGTTTCAGGAGTCTGGTTGTGAGCCCTCCATCCTGGGGCTTGCACATCTATCATCTCCTTTCTCATCACTTTTCAATCTTTTTGTTTTCCCTCTGCAACAGGACATCTCAAGTTTGTCCTCTACATTTCCTCCAGGATCATTTCTGTCATTTACTAAGTCCAATGAGTATTTTAATTGTTATTACAATTTTCCTTTCCTTGTAATCTTGTCTCATTTAGCTTACCTGATTGCCTGGCACTCATTTAAAAATTGTTTTCCATTTTATGTGTACTATGTATATGTTTTCCATATATATATATGACAAATATTTATAACAAATTTTCATGTATATATAACTTACATGAGAGTTCTGAAGCATATGAGAACCAGCCACCCACCTGAAAAGCTATCTTAACACCACATGGCAGCATCTAGTTATGTGATTCTTCCCTTTCCCATTTTTGTGTTTTCCATTCCCTTGCTCTGTATTTTAGTTTTATCCATACATTTGTTCCTAAGAAATATATTATTAATTTGTTAGCTTTATAAAAGTGGTATCATGCTGAATGTAATTTTCTGTGAGTCACTTTTTTCACTTAACATTATGCTTCTAAGATTTATCCAGGTTGTTTTCTGTACTTATTATTCATTCATTTTCAATATTGTAGGATACTTTATTGTGTGAACATACTACAGTTTGTTTATCCATTCTTCTGTTGATGGATAGTTGGGTTGTGTTCAGATATTTGCTGTTATGAACAATGTGACTCTGAATATTCTTATTCCTGTTTCCCAAGACACAAGTGAAGAAATCTGGAGAAGCACTGCTCCAACTGTGACTGGAAACCAGCAGCAGCCTCAGCAGCAGGGTGCTTCTCAGAAATACACATTCATAGACTTTATCCCAGACCTACTGAATCAGAATCTCCAGGGGTGGGGCTCCCAAATTGTGTGAGTTTCTAAGTGATTCCGATGTTCATTAAAGTTAGAGAAGCACTGTTCTAGAGTACATACCTAAGGGTGGAATTGCTGTGTCATACACAAGTAGACAAATATTCAACTTCAGGATACTGCCAAACTGTTTTCCAAAGTGATTTCAATTATTCCAACTTACACTTCCTCTAGCAGCATCTGCATGAGTTCCCTTTGATCAACATCCTTGCCAACACTGTTATTTTCTGACTGAATTTTTGCCAATCCAGTGGGTACAAAATGTCTAGTTCTTTTTGTGTGTTGTTTAAGAAGTCCTTCCTCAGGTCCAGTTCACAGATATTTTATATTTTCTTTTATAACTTTTGAAAGTTTTTTTCCCCTCTAATCATTAAATCTTTAATCAATTTGGAATTGATCTGCTGGTATGGTGTGTGAGGTAGGTATCTAACTTCATATTTTTCCATGTGGATAGTCAGTTATACCAGCATCATTTACTAAATAGTCTCTTCTTTCTTTGGCGATCTGCAGTGTCCTCTGTGTCCTCTATCAAACTTCCATATGTTCATGGGTTTGTTTCAGGGCTCTTTATTCTGTCCCACTGTGCTGTCCTGTATCACGGCTACACTGTTTTAATTACCATTGTTTTACATATGTCTTGAAATCTGGTAGAGCAACCCCTCCTATCTTATTCTTCAGGAATAGTTTTGCTAATCTTGGGCCTTTGCTCAGGCACAGACATTTCAGAATCAGATTATTAAGTATCTAAACAAAATTTGCTGGGACTTTGGAATTTCACTGAATTTATAGCTCAAATGAGAAGAGTTTACATTTTTATAATATTGAGTCTTCTCATATAAATACAAAAGGCAGTGAGAAGTATTTCAGTCAGGGAATCTTTCTTCTTTCTTTGTTTCTTGTTTGTTTGTTTGTTTGTTTCCTTCTTTCAAAGTTCACAATCTAATTTTTTTTCCATTAAGAAAGTATCCTAGATCTTTCACAATGAAAACAAATC
This sequence comes from Leptonychotes weddellii, assembly GCF_054177405.1. Lineage (NCBI taxonomy): Eukaryota > Metazoa > Chordata > Mammalia > Carnivora > Phocidae > Leptonychotes > Leptonychotes weddellii. The sequence continues at coordinate 26,928,167 of NC_138374.1, read as the reverse complement.
TTGAAAGGAGGAGAAAACAAGGAAATGTTTTCTGTTCAGAGACTGAAATCAGGAAACGTTTTATTTTTAGGAGTTTTCTGTTAACCATTTAGTAGTAAGCGTAGCAATAAGGAGAATCTGGTGTTAAGCCCCAAACTTGCTCTGTTGGCAGATTCACTGATTTTCCATTTCTAGAGAAAGCACTTTCAAAGAGCTTCTACATTATTTTTCTCCTTTTTTTTTTTTCCTCTGCTTATCCTTTTGGTATTCTATGCAAACTATTTGTGATGATCTCTTTACTTCCATTTCCAAAAGTGTCCATAGATGGACAAAAGCCTTCATTTCCCCATCTTCCACCCCACCCCTCCCACCCCACCTCCTGGAATTCAAGGATAGTGTGCCCAGGTAAAGCATGTGATCTAGGCAATAGTTGTGTGTTTCTCAGATGTTGTAGGCAAATGTTTGCTTTTTTAAAAAAAATGTTTGCATTTAGCTCATAGATATATTGTTTAAGTGTACATACATTCTTTTGTATGTATGATAACATCGTGTGTATAAGCAATAGGGTGATAAACATGAAACTTAGGATAATGGTCACCTTGGGTGGGGCAGGAGGAATTGGGGGAATGGCATAATGGGAGAATATAAGGTTGATGGGAGTGTCTTAGTTTTGGGGTTGGGTGGTGGAGTCGTCACAGGTGTTGTTACTGTTTTGCTTTCAAAGTAACATATAGGCATAGATCATCTTTTGAACATGTCAAATAAGATATTAAAAAGATAATAAAGGAAAATTATGTATGCATTTGTTTACTAGAGCTTCCCTTCTGAAGATGACCTTGTCGATCCACCCAGAGGCTGGCATCTCTTAGAATTGTTTTGCCCAAAGAGAGAAGGGTTTACAGTATGTACTGCTAGCTCACCATCTCTTCCCTGAGGGGAACAGAGGATTTGGATTGGTGTCAGTTGATGGTAGGTGAAAAGTCCAGGTGAATGTGAAAATTTCACCTTTACTTAGTCCCATGTACTGTTTTCAGACTCCTCTCTCACCCTTGCTCTTCTCAGTTCCTTATTCATCCTACCTCTTTTTAAAAATTCCGCTGTCCCTGTCTCTCTGTCCTTATGTGTCCCTCATGTACACCAGCTCTCAGCAGAATCAAATTATATTTCCTACCCGCCTCCCTCTGATCATCTCTCCCTCCCTCTCTCCTGTCTTTCATTTTACCATGAATATGTGCCATTTATATAATCACAAATAAAACTAAGCAAATGAAATGATTCCTTAATATCTCTTAAGGAAATGACATGAAAATGTAGAAAAAATGACCTCTATGCATAGAACAGATAGGAAAAAATAAAGAATTCTCATACATATCTAACAACAACAAAAACAGGACATTATATGAAAGAAAGATGGAATATAAATAGAAGTTTTCAGACAGTAAGAGTCATCAAGAAGGAAAGCTAATATAATGGCTTTTTATGTCAATAATAATACAAAAATCTAAAGCAAGGAATGCACTGCAATTTTCAAGGGACAAAGGGAGACACAAACAGACATTCTTTAAGTGTATCAGACATAAGAAGAAGTGGAAGAAAAATAGTGTCCATTTATTAGCTGGAGAGGGAAAACTAATAACAGGTGACACTAAAAAGACAGAGGTTTTAAATCTTTTTCTTTACTATTTATCAAAAAGTCAATTGTTGTCTGAAAGCTAGACAATGCAGTATATGGAGTAAGTTGAACCAAAATAAATGGGAAAAGAGAAAGAAATTGACAGAATTTTGCAGAATTTACTGGATTAATCATGGAACTGTGTGTTCCTCGAGGTCCAAGACTACTTACCCATTGCTATAGCCCACGCCTAATAGAAAGCTTGCCTTGCAGGAGGGGCTAGAATTAAATTATGGAATGTGTGCTATGTTTAAGGTTCCATCCTAGGCATTAGGGATAGAGTGGTGAATAAGACACAGAGTTCTTGCTATCATGAAGCTTATATGTAGCAAGAACAGTCCTTAAGCCAAGGACTTAAGCAATTAATTTCAATTGTGTAATGGTAATGGAGAAATCTATGAGACTGTGATATAATAGAAATTGTGACCCCATCTAGGCGAAGGGTGGGGGGAGGGTGGTGAGGAAAGAAGTCTTTCATGGAGTGAGAGACTTCATTTAAGATTTGAGGAAAAGAGGGGAGGGGATAGAAAATGTTTTGGTCAAGAGAAAGAGCTTATGCAAAGTTTCTGAGATGGGGAGGATTTTGGAATCTGAAAGCAGACCAATTCAGCTTGGAGCTCAGCAGTGAATACAAGATGAGGATGGTAGGGCCAGTTCTTGCAGACCTCAGGATTCTAGAATTTGTCTTAAAATAAATGGGAAGCCACTGTAGAATTTTAACAGAAATACTGCCATTATTCAATTTACATTTAGCAAGTTGACCTTCACAGCTGTGCAGAAAATGATTGGAGAAAACCATTTTGGAGGTTAGTTTAGAAGCAAAATGATCATCATTTGATTAAGGAAGGAAATTAAATTAGAGAGAAGAAGAGAGATTTGAGAAATATTTAGGAGATAAAATTGATTGGATGTGGTGATTGATTAGATACAGAGAATGAGCATGAAACCTGGATTTGGAGCTTTTTAAATGCTAAAATTCTTAATTCCAGAGGATGGGGATGGCCACGGCAAGACAAGAGCAGTGTATCCCTTCAATCCTCAACTGCACCTCTTCCTAACCAAAACCCAGCCCGCAAAAACTTAGTGAGATCAAGTTCTGCCAGGGACAAGCACAGAACCTACCTAAGAGAAAACAATCACAGAGTGATAGTGATACCTAACAAATGTGCACTGGATAAATACTTCCTAATGTGTCCCTGAAATTTATTTCTGAAGTTTCTTTTTATTTTTAGCGCATACAAATCCAATGCATATTTTTGAAATGTTTTGTCTTTATTCACTTATTTCACTAAATACTTCTCACATTTACTATTTCCATTAATCTAGAGCTGGGCAAGGGCACCCTTGCTTTAGAGAGCCAAGCTCTGGTCTTCCTTCAGCAGCACCCCTCTCCATGGGGTAAGAAGTCCACAGAGCCAAGGACCCATGCCTCTTTCTAGACCATGTTCTGAGTCCCTGTGGTCCCAGAATTCCCTAGCTTATAGCCGGGACTCATAGCATAGACCTCAACCTGGAATCTGGCTGCCTAAGAGTGAACAGTAGTTAGGGGATGTGCACTAGTAGGCTGAAAAGGTGGCAAGGGGCAGCTGGTTATGGAGGTATGATCAGGGCTTGTAGACTGGGTTATCTACACTGCGTGACCACGACACCCTTGATGATACACTAGGAATGGGAGGGGTGCTGAGCTACGGTCCTAGGTGCTTACTAACCAGGTGAGAGCTGTGAATACATTCTTTCCTTCTATAAGCATTTCCTGAGCACATATTAGTGGCACGCAAAGTATTCTGTTGAGTATGGGTGATACAAAGATGAAGAAGACATCTTCCTGTCTTCTAGGAACTTTGTGGTCAAGATACATGTAAACAATTCTCTGTAAAATGAGGCTGACTAAAGTCAACTCCACATGAGCAAAACCACTTGTAGTACTTTGGGAATTCAGAAGAAGAAACAATTATTTATGACCAAGAGATTCAGGGAAAGCTTCACAGAGAAATAAAAGTGGAGAAATAATTTGCCTAGAGTTGAAGATACACATTCAAATCCTGGACAGTGAGTTATTATCTCTAAACCTCAGTCTCCTTGTCGGGGTTTAATGAGATAATATATCTGGAAACATCTGTCATGGTGCCTGGTAAATAAAATATTTAATACATGTTGTTTATTCTTCTCTTTATTCCTTGAAATATTTTTTAGCCTCATGAAAATAGTTACATTCCAGTATGTACATAGTTCTGTTGCAAGTTTCCCTGAACTTAACTGGTATGTGTGTGGAGGGGGGGGTTGGGTGTGTGTGTGTGTGTGTCTGTGTGTGTGTGTACATGTGTGCATGTGTTGGGAGATTAAGGATGTTTGGAAGGAACCTCCTTGAGATCAGGGCTTACCTTTGCATCCTCAGTGCCTATGAACATAGATATTGTCACTCAATAAATGTTTGATTGAATGAATGATCAAATGAAGATTCACCTCCTGAGGATGATGGGAGGGTTTCCACAGCTGAATGGGAGTGAAATGATAACTTTGGAGGATTCAAAGGTTATAGTTTTCCTGAGCACTGACAGGCCTTGCTGCAGCTGCCTAAACTTGTTTAATCTCAATATTTTCTTCTTGTGAGAAGTATAAATGCACTGGAGTGGACAGCAAAATGACAAATATTTTTCCTTCCTGGAGCTTCTTGTCTGACTTCCAAAGTCACAAAAACCCAGTTACGTTCTAGTGGTCACAAATGCTACACCAATAGCCACCTTCATCTAGATGTCCGACGTTAGAGAGCCAGGAAGAAACGAAGCGGAACGTCGCCGTGGATTTTTGCGCTAGACAAGGCAGTATGCCAGAGCTCCCATGTGAGGGGAAGAACCCTGCTGCTCCAACTTCCTCCACAGAGAGGAAGCTGCAGGGAAGATCCACAAAGTTTCCATGTGGCTAAAGCATCTTTGGAAATACTAAAAGCCACAATTTTCCCTGCTGCCCTCCCTGGAGGGGATGAAATCTCCTCCAATCAATTTTTTTTTACCACCTTACAACTATCAAATGGCTTCCTGTTGCTTGTACTAGTGACCAGGGGCTAAAACTAGTGGTTTTTAACATGAATTGGCCCCTTACCACCCTGCCTTTCTCGACCTGGGCTTTTATGTTCAAGGACATTGATTTTTTTTCTCCCTCCCACCTCGGACAGGGCCTTCCAGTTTCTCTAATTACCTCCCAATCCCATCCCACACACCCCTCCCAGGTATGCACGATCACTAGTGCACACACATATGCTTTGTTAACTCTTAGCTTAGATGTTAGCTTTAGGGTCACTTTCCAAGGAAGGCTTCCTGGACCACCCCCATCCCCTGCCTGGGCTAAGTCACTTTTCTGTGTTATATATTCTCACAGAACCATAGAAATGGTTTCTCTTAAGGCATCTGACGCAGTTTGTATTTACACATTTATGGGTAGGATTTTCTGGTTCATAGGTCTCTTCTCTTCTACACTATGACTTCCGTGATGGTGGGACTGTGTCTTCTCAGAGCTGTGTGCCTGAGTCTAACACAGAACCTAGAGCATAAAGGTGCTCGATAAAGAGGTGGTACTAGAGGGGCCTAGAGGTACCCATTTGCCCCTTGGTCTGGCCTGCTGCCCCTGGCTCCTCTTATCAACAACTGGACTTTGGGTAATCTACTTTGAAACAAATTACAGAGTTTTGCTGTGCTCAGCCCCATCAATCCCAGCCCTAAGTAAGGGTGGGAGGAAGCGCTGGCTCAGCTGGGGCCCTGTGACGCAGTCAGAGGCAGCAGTGAGGAACTTCTAGCTCAGTACAATGGGGATGATGCCCAAACCAGAGAACTGAGTGGAATCAAGACCCAGGAAACTTTCAACCTAGAAATGCAGCCCAGAGGGACATCGCTCATGGGCCACCAGAAGTAGTGTGGCATGATCAGAATTCCAGGAATACTGCAAGTGAAAGCAATCACAAGCTTGCACAAAGAATTAGAAAGGCCTGCCTTTAATCTGCTCACTGAGACAAGGTAGGTGATGTGGTCTGGCTTCAAAATGCCAGGGGCAGAACTGAGAGGTTTGCTGTAGGTCGCTAGCCTACAAGCAACAGGAAGCCATTTGCTAGTTGTGAGTCAAATTATATGTTTTCAGTGAGAGTTGTTTTTGGCAAATATGCATTATTCTATTCTTATTTCAACAACTTTGATAGTCAGATCATGAAGGTCTAGCCTGTCACTGAAACATTTTCCTAGTGCTGAATATTAAGAATGAATTGCCAAATGGTAAAGCCACCGTGGAAAACAGTTTGGCAGTTCCTCAAAAAGTTAAACATAGAATTACCCCCAACACAGCAATTTCACTCCTAGGAATATACCCCAAAGAACTGAAATCAGGGACTCAAACAGACACTTGTACATGAATGTTCATTATAGCATTGTTCACAATAGCCAAAAGGTGAAAACAACCCAAGCGTCCATCACCAGATGAATTATGGGTCCAGCACGCTTCTGCTGCGCAACTCTGCTCCTCAGTCACCAGATGAATTAAATGTGGTCTATCCATACAGTGGACACTTATTCAGTCATAAAAAGGAATGAAGTTCTGACACATGCTACAACATGGATGAACTTTGAAAAATTACGTAAGTGAAGCAAGGCAGACACAAAGGACAAATACTGTTATGATTTCACTTACATGAAATATCTAGAGTAAGTAAATTCAGAGATACAGAAAGTAGAATAGAGGTTACCAGAGGGTGGGGGAGGGAAGGTGAGAATGGGGAATTATTGCTTAATAGGTACAGGTTTCTATTCAGAGGATGGAAAATTTTGGAACTAGCAGAGATGGTTGCACAATATTGTGAATGTACTTAATGTCACTGAATTGTATACTTAAAAATAGTTAAATTAGCAAATTTTATGTTCTATATATTTTACCAGAATGAAAAAAAAGGAATTGCCAGAAATAACCTTTCTTGAGAATAACTTGGTAATATGCATCTAAGCCTCAAATTGCTGCATACTCTATGACCCAACAATTCCACCTCTCATAATTTTTTTTAAAATATATTTTGTTTATTTATTTGACAGAGAGAGACACAGTGAAAGAGGGAACACAAGCAGGGGGAGTGGGAGAGGGAGAAGCAGGCCTCCTGCTGAGCAGGGAGCCCGATGTGGGGCTCGATCCCAGGACCCTGGGACCACGACCCGAGCCGAAGGCAGATGCCCAATGGCTGAGCCACCCAGGCACCCCTCCACCTCTCATAATTTATCCTAAAGAAATAATCATAAGATGTGCAAAGATTTGTCTGCAACATGGTTACAGTGGCTATTATTTGTTTTGTGCCCTGAATTCCTCCTCCTGATTATAGCATCTGGATTTCTACTGGGAAATGATTCAGCCATGATTGTATACTGTTTATCAAGGTTCCCTGATCTCCCTTCAGTAGAACAGGTGATCTTATTAGGCCAGTTGGGGTTTCTCTCCAGGGAAATCTGGAAACCGAATGGTATGGCCAAGCACACGAAGAGTGGCTGGAATAGAACAGATTTATTCTATGGAGTGACACTCTGAGAAGACTGTCACTGGGTTCCATGTCGCCCTGGATTCTATCCTTTCTAAGCCATGTGCTTTAGCTTTCCAACTACCCCATTTCTTCTCTGCTTAAGATCCCTAGATTTCTTCCCTCCCTCTTTTTCCTATGACTAAAGAATCTTAATTGGTTCAATGGTCATCACAGCATTATTTTTAATGGGGAAAAAAACCTGAAAACAATTAAAAGTTCAATAAATAAAGTACTGGATAAACAAATTATAGTAGATCAAACTATGGATATTTTGCAGTCCCTAAAAATTATATTAGAAGAATAATTAATGATGTCAAAAAATGTTCATTATAGTGTCTAGAAAAAGAGCAGTTACAACACTTCCATTCAAAACACCGGTGCTCATCACAACAAGTGCCCTCCTTAATCCCCACCACCTATGTCACCCATCCTCACACCCACCTCCCCTCTGGTAACCATCAGTTTGTTGTCTTAGTTAAGAGTCTGTTTCTTGGTTTTCTTCTCTTTTTTCCCCCCCTATGTTCATTTGTTTTGTTTCTTAAATCCCCACATATGAGTGAAATCATATGGTATTTGTCTTTCTCTGACTGACTTATTTCGTTTAGCATAATACTCTCTAGTTCCATCCACATCATTGCAAATGGCAAGATTTCATTCTTTTTGATGGCAGAATAATATTCCATTGTATATATTTCTATACTACATCTTCTTTATCCATTCATCAGTCGATGGATATTTGGGCTTTTTCCATAATTTAGCTATTGTAGATAATGCTGCTATAAACATCGGGGTGAATGTATCTCTTTGAATTGGTATGTTTGTATCCTTTGGGTAAATATCTAGTAGTACAATTGCTGGGTCATAAGGTAGTTCTATTTTTAACTTTTTGAAGTACCTCCATACTGTTTTGCAGAGTGGCTGCATCAGTCTGCATTCCCACCAACAGCGTAAGAGGGTTCCCCTTTCTCCATATCCTTGCCAACACCTGTTGTTTCCTGTGTTGTTGATTTTAGCCATTTTGACCAGTGTGAGGTGATCTGTCTCATTGTAGTTTTGATTTGCATTTCCCTGATGATGAGTGTTGTTGAGCATCTTTTCATGTATGTGTCTCTTGGCCATCTGGATGTATGTAAGTGTTGAATCACTAAATTCTACATCTGAAACTAATATTACACTATATATTCACTAACTAGAATTTAAATAAAAACTTAAAAAAAAAGAATAGGCTCTAGAATAGGGTCATCCTATTTTTGAGGGGAATTAAGTGTCTTTGTGGAGTTAAACTTGAAGTATATACACCTAAATGGAAACAGTACCTGTCTCTGAGTAGTACTAGCTTTCTTCATCCAGTTCCTTGAAAGGCCCATTCTCTCACACCTCTGGGCCTTTAGAAACATTGTTCACTGTCTGGAGTACATCTTCCTCCCATGCCCTGCCTGGCTAACTCTTTCACATTCTTTGGGTTTCTTTCTAAATGAAATCTCCTCTTGGAAATCACTCTGAAGCCCTGTGTCCAGGTTAGGTTTTCTCTTGTATGTGATCCTGTGAATTCTGCAGTTCCCAGTGATAGCAGTTTTCACGATGTATGCTAATTGCCTACTGACTTGTGTGTGTTGTCCACTAGACAGATCAGGGTCTGTGTTTTTCATATGAAGGTCAATGAACATTTCTTGAGTGCTTAATATTCGTTTCACATGTATTATCTCATTGAAGGTCAATGAACATTTCTTGAGTGCTTAATATTCGTTTCTCATTGAAGGAAGCATTATTATTTTTCCTTTTTACAGGAGAGGATGTGGGACTTAGAGATATAAAACAATGTACCTAAGCAGTGGAGTTGTGGTTACAGCATCTAGCACAGTGTCTAGGTTTATAGTAAGTGCTTAATAAATACTTTTTGAATTAATGAATGAATGCACTAAAATTATGTAGATAAATATCACTATTGCCGCTCTCTGAATCTATAATTAAAAAGTGTTATTAGAATTTAAAGTGCCAGCCTGGGGGCGCCTGGGTGGCTCAGTCAGTTAAGCATCTGCCTTCGGCTCAAGTCATGATCCCAGGGTCCTGGGATGGAGCCCCATGTTGGGCTCCCTGCTCAGTGGGGAGCTTGCTTCTCCCTCTCTCTCTGCCCATCCCCTCCACTCATGCTGCCTCTCTCTTTCTCTCTCTCAAATAAATAAATAAAATCTTTAAAAAAATAAAGTGCCAAGCCTGTTCAAATGGGTAAGATGTCAGTATACAGCCAAAGGGGGAAAACATCTTATCTTACTGATTAGTGAATTCACTGTGAAGCTCCCTTAAAAATTCAGGGCCACTGCTGCATAGAGATAAAAATCAGTCCCATCTTTTCTCCTCCTCTGAATGTGTCTGTAAGATTTAGTAAAATAGCAGCCACAGTTCACTGGCTAAATTAGGTACAGGGCAAGGCAAGAGGAAAACACTCTCCTCCTCAGCTGAACTGGTCACCAAGACGCCCTGTACCCCTCTTGCTGCACTAGAAGACCCGAGCAGAGCTTGAGCCCAGATGTGAAGGTCATTTTCCAGACCTTCACACTGAAAAATATTTCAGGAGTATGAAGAACTAACCTGGGACAAATGTGATAATCAATTGAGTGCTGCATTGAAGAGGAAAGTTGCAGGCTGCCAAATCTCAATTTTAAGTTGGGATCCAGCAAACAGAAAAGTAAGTAATGAGAACTCTTCCGATTGTCAGTAGGATTATTAAAGTTTCCTAAATTAACTGGGTTCTCCCTGATTCTCTGAAAAAAATGCATATACATATATTTGTCTCTACCCTCAGTTCCTGCTAGTATTTGGTCTTTGACCCCATTTCCTAACACAGAGCTCCTAAATCCCTTGTAACTTCCTGGGTGATAGGAGCATCTTTTTCTAATGAGGCTACTCTTGTTGGGGTCCTGGGTGGGGGCTGGTCCCCAGAAAGAGAAAGCATGATTAGAAGCTTAAAACTTTCAGCACCTCCCATTCTCTAGCGTGGGGGAGAGGGGCTGGAAATTGAGTTAATACAATACATTATGTAGCCTCCATAAATATCCCCAAAGCACAGGTTGCTTCTGGGTTGGTGAACACATCCATGTGCCAGGAGGGTGGTATACTCCAGCTCCACAGGGACACAGTTCCTATGCTCAGGACTCTTCTGAACCTCACCCTATGTATCTCTTCATCTGGCTGTTCATCTGTATCCTTTATCATATTGTTTATTACATAATAAACCAGTGAACCTAAGTAACTGTTTCTGTGAGTTCTGTGAGCTCTTCTAGCCAATTATCAGACCTGAGGAGGGAGTCATGGGAACCCTGGCTTAGAGCAGGTTGTTGGTCAGAAGTACAAGGGACAGCCTGGGATTTACGACTGGTGTCTGAAGTGGGGGCAGTCCTGTGGGACTGAGCCCTGGTGGGACCTGATGCTACTCCAGGTAAATAGTTTCAGAACTAAATGGAACTGTAGGACACTCAGCTGGTGTCGGATAATTGACTGGTATGAGGAAAAAAAAAAAACACCCCACATCTGGGGTTAGAAGTGTTGTGAGTGTGGCAGAATGTGAGAGTAAAGGAAAGAGTCTTCTCAGACAGATTCCTAGTTCCAGGCAGTTACTTTTTATCCAAGATGCAGTGGAATGTACTAGGAATAATCCCTTCTGTAGAATCCCAGGGACCTGGGAGAAATTATACCATTTCCCTGACCCTAAATCCGAGAGCATGGTCTTCCATCCTTAGCACTAGTGGTAGCTTGGGCCTGATAATTCTCTTGGGACAGGCTGCCCTGTATCGTGTAGGATACTTAGCAGCATCCCAAGCCTGCAACTACCTGATGCCAGTAGCACACCCTTCCTCCAGCTGCAACAAACAAAAATGCCTCCAGATACTGCCAAATCTCCCCACAGCGTTCAAATCACCTTCCCTCATTTGGCAAACCACTGACCTCGATTGTGGCAAGTGGAAAGCATTAGTGCATCCCTACATTTCATAGGCTATCTCATAAATACATTGTGGACACACTCAGGCTTCTTGTTTATGTATGTGGTATGGAAGTATGTAGCATCCCATTAACCTTACATTTTACATATGATGGTGGTATGTAAGAACGTCTAATAGCTTGTTAATGATCATTTAAGAATTTTCCTTCCATTCACCCCAATCAAATGATGTTTCTAAGCGTGGAAACCTTGTGCGACCATCTTTGCCTCTGCACCAGAGCTGCCTCCCTGGACCACTCTGGATTTCTGGACACTTGTGTATGCTCCTAGCAGGGGCAGGAAAGCCTGGGCTTTGGAGTCAGGCACCCTGGACTGGAATTCCAGTTAAAACTCACTTATCTGTGTTCATTGTAAGTCGCTCAACTGCTCTAAGCTGCAAGTTCCTCAACCATGAGAACCTTACTTGCTTGATCATGGTGAAAATTGAAGATGAGATGAGGCCTAGGACAGTGCCTGGCCCAGTCCCAGCAGGCAGAACCAGTTTCTGCTCATAAATGTGTTCTTCCCTTGGTCTTGGATTACTATGCATGAAATAGGAGTAAGAGAAAGCTTCCATCTCAGGGTCTAGTGAGCTGGAATATTCCTTCAGCTCTTCTCAAAGCACAGTGCATGCAGGTGGCAAAGTCATGCTGGGATAATCAGGGAAGGCTCTTGAATGTGACTTAGAGCTTTGACCTGGACTGGTCGGAAGCAGCTTGGGAGACAGTAAGTGAAGCCTGGGCCTGAACGGGTAGGGCTTTATCAGGGACAGTGTCCTCACAGGTAAGAGGGCTGCTGCTACGGAAGTTGTGTTTCACTCAGGAGGCCTCTTCAACGTCATTTTGCAAGCTATAATGGGGGTGGCAGCAACTGAAGTCAGACTTGGGTTCTAGTTCAACTTTACTACTTCCTAGGTGATACCACCATCTTGGGAAAGTTACTTGTTCTCTAACTTAGGATCACAATCTATAAAATAGGATGATACTTGTACCTACCTCCTAAGGATGTTGTGAGGATTAATAAGACTAATGTATGTAAAGGGATCGGCTCAGTGTTTGGTGAGTGGTAGACACTGAAAAATATTAGCTGATGTTACTATGAATAATCATCTTCTGTAAATATCTGTGCTTATATCTATTATATTGAAGGTACTCTAGAAAGGATGAATGATGGGGAAAACAGGGCCCAAGGTAGATAAAACAGACCTCAAACAACTAACCAATCACAAGAGAACAAGTAGAGGATAAGGTATATATGGGAGAAAATGCAGGAACAAGATAGAAAAAGTGGGTAAAAAAGACAAAGGTTAAAAGTGAATAGTGGCACTCTTACGTAAAAGCTAGGGGTCGGGCAGCTGTGTGCACCAAAGGCTTAGAGGGTCAGGCCAGACGCAAGGTCCTGTCTTCACTAGAAATGAATGGACAGGTAGTAGAAGGGCTTTTTGTTTTGCTATCATCATCATCACCATCATTATCAGGCAATATCTACTGAGCACGTGTGATACACTGGACAAACAAATAATGAAGACATTGTCACACCTTGGAGAGCTCATGATTTACCTGGTCTCTAAACTTTCTGAGCTAACTCAGAGGTCCCACTTCTTCCTTAATTGCTTCAACCTTTCGGTGTTGGTAGGCAGAAGGATTCGAGCCCCGGTGGCCTTGAACAGATTCTCTCTCTCCCCAAACTTGTGCCCTTTTGCCACCAAAGCTTTTCTGTACCCAATGTATTTGTACAAGTCAGGAAAGTTAAGTGCATTGAGGTGCTTATAGAAGAGACTTTTAGGAGAATACACTGCCTTCTAGGCAGGCTACAGAAGCTGAGCCAGTGGAGAGATTTCTGGAAGGGCATTTGGAGAAAAGCTGGTTTGCTCCTTTGTGCTGGGTGGCATACTGTGGTATAGCACCCTTCTGACTGCAAAGAGAAAAATCAAGTCCGTGAAGTCAGTCACAGACTCAGCCACCTTTCACAGGCCAACAGCCGGGTCAACCAGAGAGACATTCTTTTGACAGCCGCTCTGACAAGCTCCGGAACACAAAAGTGAAGGTGGTCTCCACTCAGCCAGCTCCAGGAACACTGCATTATCCACAAGCTATTCTGCAGCTGCTTCAATTAAAGAATTAAACTATATCTGAGTAGCAGTAACATCCATGAGAGCCAAATTGGATTTCTCCTTGGAAAACAAGCTACAGACCTCATCTTTATTGTGCAGTCATTAACAAATATGTAAAAAAAAAAAAAAAATACCAGTCAAAGATGTTTTCCTGCTTTGGAGACTTTTTAAAAAGCATTTAATTCAATCTGGCACGCATGGCTGAACCTGAAATGGCTACAATGTGTAACTGGTGGGAAAGCATGACCAAAGCCTTCCTATCAATCCACGCTCTGCAGGACAAATACACCCAGAACTCAACCGGCAGGAGGAGAAGGGGCTAGCTTCCTTTACTTTTTCTGAACACTGGAGAACAGTTTTCTAGGCTTGAGGCACTGCTAAGTTCAGGATCTTCATCTCTCCCCTTGCTCCTGAGCAAAGTTAAATTGCTAAGCGGGCCACGGGTTTTAGACCCTCAAGCCATAAACAGAGAAATTTAAGAACTGATTTTCAGGAAATAGTCCCAAATGACCTCACGTTTTACTTTTTTAAGTGTAGAAGATGCTCTCTGTGCTTTTATGGGGTCCACTCAGGGTGTCCAGACTCCAGACCTTGCTCTACAAGGCCCATACTTGAGTGGATCCTAATCTCCCAACAAAGTGAGCTTCAAGGTTCAGGGTAAGAGCTATCCTTTAAGAAGAAACTGTGTATCTAATGGCTTTTAGGATATCTGCAATGATACCAGGCTTGACATGATTTTAAAAGAATAGTTAACTTTGCAGTCACCAAAGTGCATTTACTGTACCCCAATCCAGGGCCTACATGTAGAAATATGAATAAGATAAAAAGTCAAACTGGGGAGGGACAGAGAATCTTTGTTGTACTCTATACCCTATACTGGAAGCTGGCAGGTACTTCGCTATTTATGAAAGGCAGTGTATGAGGTGTGTGGGGCAGTTCCAGGATGTGACAAAATAGGTCTTAGGGAGTAAAGTGCACCTCCATTGGGAACCTAGAGAAAGGGAGACAGAGGCAGTAGAGAGAAAAGGTAGGAGACCTGCATCTATCCTGTGCCTTGAGTATAGTTCTAATTACGGTGACCACAGGGGACTGATAATTAACTGGCAAACCTATGTTACCAAACTGGATGATCCTAGAAGAAAATACACTAGAAACAAAATCAACCAAAGTGGTCATCCATACGCATTCTGGCTCAATGTTTCCTATATGGATACTCCCCTATGACCAGGGACAGCAAGCAGTTCTCTTGGCTGGGCATAGCACAGAACCACTAGAAGAAGTTTTTATCTTCAGCCATTACCTCATCCTTACTATTTGGGGAGCAACTGAGTGTTAGTGGCAGGAACACTTTGGAGCAAGTATTCTGCCAGTATATATTACTATTCTTAATAAGTGCAAATGGGAAGCCACACTACCAACTCAGTAACTACCTTTGATGTTTTCATACATACTCCCACATATTGGAAATCAATCATTATAAACCTGAAGAGCTTCACTTACAGGGTTTTATGGACTTTGCATAAAGAAATACTGGTTGATGGAGAAGCTGGAAAGAATAGCAACCTTGGCACAGAAACCCAGGAGGAAACAGAACATGGACTCTCTGAAATGTGCAGAATTTTCACAGTTCAAAGGAAAGTCCAATTCCAGAAAATTGCCAGCTGGAAAACAGCTTATTGAACCCTGAATGAAAACATTATTATAAATCTCATTACATAATTTGATAATTCTGACATTTGCCAAAAGCACACTGACTTAAGTCTTGAATTGCACGAATTCTCCACACAAAATACGCTTGATGGAAAATTTTATTCTATTATGCTCTGATTACTATTCCTTAGTTTTAAGTGACAGCAGTTGTTTTAAGAGTGTAAGTGGGACACTGAAAATGCATTTACAAGTTTCCCTTATGATTAGGAATTAAAGACTATGTCATATAGCTTCACTCTCCAGTCTCTCCCTTCTACCTCAGTGAGGTTTCTGTGTCAACTATAATGAAAAAATTGGCAGAACTCCCTCCTATCTTCTCTATCCCTGTAGCCAAAGATATAAATAAAAATTTCAGGTGTTATTGACAGAAACTGAACCAGAAATCCAATAGGCTAGGGGCCTTTCATAACATAATAACGGATTTCTTTTGGCAGAGTCAAGGCTCTGTTCCACCTGCCTTCTCCTAAATACCCAGTCCTATAAACCCTTCTCAGTCCCAGGGTCTGCTTCATGGCCATGCAACCTATGCAACTGCACAAGACCCCATGCTCAGAAGGGCCTTGAGCTCAAAAGAGGCCTGCTTAAGGCTTTATGCTCTACTGCTGCTGTCTTGAAATTCTTAGTTTTGTCGTTGAACTTGTGTTTTGTAAGCAAAGTCTAATGAGACAATGGAGGATGCACATGAGGAAAGGCGATATGCACAATATGCACATCTGTAGTTCTTTGCTACCCAAGTGACATAGTGTTTACAGTGCCTAATGAGCACAGAATTCTGGTGGATTCAAGATGCGTGAGAGTTCAATGAGACAAAGTGAGTGCAAGGTGAGTGCTTTATATAATGTTTCCATTGTTCTAAAAGAACAAAATACATATGCATGAACAAGCTATGAAATACAAATTGTATAATTTTGGTAATTTGCATGCAATTTAAGTGTTCTTATATAGCACTTAAGTCTCACATACACAATAGAAAGGTGAATGGCAAAACTCATATGAATTATAGAAAATTTTAATTGTTCTTTACTTAGAAAAACTTAAATAGCAAATAAAAAAATACTGTAAGTTAGAAGAGAGACTGGCACAAAGGAAAAAAAGATTTACATTTCGGTGTATGCTTAATGGCACTTTTTGAAAGCTGAGGTTCCACATTTTCATTTTGCACGGGCTCCCGCAAATTATGTAAGGTGGCAGGATCCGTCCTCACTTTTCCTAACAACTCTGCAGCACCGCAATATCCCCGTCCCATATATTTCATAGGCATATACCAGAAAACAGGGTGTGAGTCCAAAAACCTGAGAGGGACTGATGGGAAGATAGGCCTAAGGGATGTCCCAAAGTGGTTGTTGGCCATAAAAGGAAAAGCCATAGAAGAAGAGACGGAAGCTGCTAACTAAGGGGACTAGAAGGATCTTCCTCTGGTGAAAACCGAGTTTGATGGGTGAGACCCACATGCTTCAGAGAAAGTAAAGTGGGCCTGTGGGCTGCTGTAGTGAGCTGCGTCTACCGCTGTGGCCTCTGGACCTCGACAGGACAAGAAGTGAACATGGAGGCGGGCTGGGGTGAGGAGCATGTGAATTCAGAAGGATGAGACTGGTAGAAGGATTCTTCCATATTTTACCTCCATAAAAGAATTTCCAAATTTGGCAGCACAAGGGAAGTGGTGTTTGGCATCTTTCAACACGATCATGAATAATGTTTCAACTTAAAATTTTTGATGTAACTCTTCTGTAGGTTAGATGATTCCATGAGTGAGTGGCAAAATTACATGCAGAGTTGTCTAAGACATGCACTGTCTACGACGTAATTTCTAATATCACACACCCCTTATTCACCCCACAGAACAGGGGTATGACGACTGCCATCATACCTCAGGCAAAAAGTCCACAGCCTCAGCAGCTAGATTTTTTGCTATTTCTAGCCTTCTAGTATGGTCACATGTGGGAACTAGAGTGTGCTCCCTAAGTACTTGGGTGTAGGGGGAAGTATAGGAGAGAATTTGGTGCAGCAGAGGAAATCTCAGCCCTGTGAGTATAATGACTAGAAATAAGGTCTAGATAGAATCTTTGTCTTTCACTGTGAGCTTGTATTCACATGGGTGACAAGGAAAATTACTGACAATTCTTATACAAAAACTACAGCTTTGGTGGGGCTGTGAAATAGTAATGTGTGTAAGTCATTTATACAAATGTCATTTCTCTTGGCATAATAACAATCACATTATTAGATGTATCAGATCAACTCTGCTGTAAATTTTATTTTGATTACAACACTAACTCCAATATTAAATTAAACTCTATAGTATAAAGTTTAGCACTAGTCATGGGGAACCAGTCTCATTCCAAAATCACATTTCCTTGGTTCAGATTTCAATGCCTGTGTTCATGCAGCATGGCCATCTGCTCACGACTTCAAAAAGAAATACAGAGAACATTGTTTCTAAAGGACCTGGGGGCTAAAATACAGAACATGGTCATCATTAAGTTTACAGATGACACTAATGGGAAGAAGGGCGGGCTGGGAATTCCAAATAGGAATAAATGCAGGGTAGAGGCCTGGAGAGAAACTCTTAACCATAAAAGTGAATGATGGTGAAGGACTGCCTTCGTGTGGTCATGTCTAGATCAGGATAGGGGCTCATCGGGGTTGGGGGAGATGAAGGTGTTATAAATTTCTGGGGCCTAGCACTCTGGAAGAGGGCCCAGTGTCCAACTGTGCTAATATTAATTCAAGTCTCTTGCAAAGATGTTCAGCCAGTCCACCCTCGCTTGGGGAGGGGTGAAAACACGTTTTCAAGAGAGCTCAAACCCATTCTGGGGTTTGTACAGTGTTGATGTGATGATTCAGGATAACGCTATCCTGGGGTTTGTATAAAAGGAGTAGAAGGCAAAAAAAAAAAAAAAAAAAAAAGGGTTCCTCTCTTATCCTTACTCCTTCCCATCCAATCCACCCACATGGCCTTTCATTTATACCTCCTATTGTATCTCTCATCAGTCCCTTCTGCCCTCTTCATTGCCACTGCCAGTGCCCTCCTGTGGGCCACCACAGTTTCTCACTGGGTCCACAACAGTGTCTCTCTAGGCTCTCTGCCCTAACTCTGGGCTCTCTGCTATCTGTTCTCCACAGAGCAGTTCAAATCACCCTCCCAAGGCTTAGGTCAGATTATAGCAGTTCCCCTCAGTGGCTGCTCATTGCTCTTAGACTAAAACCCAAGCTCCTCCGAGCTCCTCATGGGGGTCCTCACGCTCTGCATGATCTGCTCCCGCTTAGCTCTCCATCTTCCCTTACGTCCCTCTTCTACTTCACTACCTCAACTCAGCTTCTCCGCCCTACGAATCCTCCGGACCCACTTCCTTCTAAGGCCCTGCACCAGAGTGTTTCTCCCAGCTCTTCTTGAGTCCACCTCATTCTCATCCTTCAGGTCTCTGCTTAATTTCCTCCTTAGGGACCTACCCTTTGCCACTTCATCTAAAATAGCCCCTTCACCAGATTTCTCCTAACCTTTATTGCACTTGCCACAATCTGTAGTAATTATCTTATTTATCTGATTACTTATTTATTATTTGTCTCTCCTCAGGATAGACTCTGAACTTCTTGAGAACAAGAAGCCATGTCTGTTTCCATCATAGCTATATTGCCAGAACCTAGCATAGGGTTAGAACAAAGCCAGCACTCAGTAACAATATGTGAATAATTAAACCCATCTCCTGTCACAAGGCCACTGCAGTGGCCAGCATATTTTAAAACTGGACCTCTGAATCCTATGGTCATTTCTGGGAAAGTTATCTGCGGCTACTTAGGTGATGAACATACCTGGACGGTAAAATAAAGCCTATCTTTAAGCTCCGATGTTGCTTAGGGAAGGCCCTTTGGGGATGGGGCAGGTGGGTATAGTGCAAGGTCAGGTGATCTCTGAACCCTCTATCACAGCAGTGGCAGCTTTGGCAAGAATATTTTTTTCTTTTGTGGACTTTCCATCTATGCCTTGGAGAATGCTAAATTTAGCATCACCTCCATTCTCATTAAGGTAGCCTTAACATCTGCCTTCTTGATGGGGAATGATGGTGAGAGACAAGGACAACAATGAAGCGGCTCCTCCTCCCTGACAGCCTCCCAGCAGCCATCCCTCTGTGCAGCCCAGAGTCACTCATCACTCTCTTGTGTTTGTCTTTTCCCAGCCAGCTTTTAGTTTATTTGACTGGCTTTGATTCAACACACTTAAGTTTTGAAAGCTGAGCTTTATGAGAAATAATTCTAGATGCATTCTCTGAGTCATGTCATCTTACAAAAAAAAAAAAAAAAAGCATATGATGTGAGTTTTAGAGGACATTTCCGGAGGCAGAGCTGGAATTAAAAAAAAGAGAGCAAGAGAATGGCCGGTACTCTGATCAACACTCGTTCCCCAGGCCACATGGTGATTCCATCAGAGAAGCTAAGTGTGTGCTGATCAACCCGTGAGAGCCAGTGGAGGACAGACACCCAATTAGTTACAATAACCTTTGACTGGTAAGTGAAAGGAGAGAACTTTGGAAATGTGGACACCCAGAAAGAATTTGGGGACCAAACCACTGGGAGTTTCCCATCTGACGCATCAGCTGGAAGAGCAGTCCCCCTTAGCAATGTGCTGTGCATTCTTTAGAATTGGGGAGCCAAGCAATTGGGATATAAGAGCCTCAAATGAGCTTCACAGTTAATATGAATGTAAAAGGAAGGCATATTTTTTTAGAAGAAAAAGCCATATAAATCTGACAGCTCCACCCCACTCAGCAAATTCCACCCATCTCTAGCCAAACCACTCTGTTTTCCTGACAGAGACTTGCACAGTGGGAAGACATTATGAAAAATCAGTGGTAACAACCGCAAACCACTTATGGTACCCCCTGGGCTCAATTGTGAGGTCTTTGGGTCCATTCAGGACAAGGTAGTTTACCCTCCATTTTCAAACACACACACACACACACACACACACACACACACACACACACCAAACACTTCCTCAACCAACATACATGCAGTAACAGCCTCATACATACAAGATTAATTATACAAGTAAATTTTTTGTTTTTCTCCTTAAATTGCACTATACTTTTCTGTTTTGAAATTTCTGAGTTATTGGTCTTAATAGTGCTATTATCCAGTTAGTGCTTTTGTTTTTGTTGTGTTGAAATAGACTAAGAAGGATGAAAAGAGTGGTTTTTAATTTTTTTTCCAGGTAAATATGCAAATATATTGATTGGTAGTGATACCTATCAACATTGAAATGCAAATACCCTCTAAGTTAGTAATTTTATTTCTAGATATTTTTACTACAGACTTACTACACTGTGCCCATCTTCTCCGTTTTCTTATGGAGCTGAATGTAGCTGTAGAAGAGCACACCCTCAGGCAGACAGGTTTCAGTTTGAATATGATCCCGCATCTCCCATGCGCTCTCAGCGCTACCAGTAATCCAATGACATTTCTGTAGTTTCTTCAGCAAGCTTGCCTTTCTACTCTCTGGGATGACTACTTTGTCCATTTCTTTTCTGCTTAAATCCTCTTCTCCACTCACTTGCCTTCCTCTCCGGCAATCACCCTGCCTTCTGTTTCAAACAATACAAGGAACCATGATCTGGGAGCTCCTTTCCTTCCCATCCCCCAGTCTGGGCATGTTTGCCTCTACACCCTGCTCTCTTCCTGTACAAGTCAGAAGTGCTGTCTCTCCTAAAGAAGGTGAGCCCCTGTCTATCATCTCAAATCCACCTTCTCTCTTACGTCGTCAATCCTCATACTTTCACCTGGCTTTAAATATGCTGACAAATTGGTATCTTCAGTCCAAACATCTTTGAGTTCCAGACTTATGATTAATCTACATACTTGATAATCTATTTGGATGTCTCCCAAGCGTCTCAAACTTAACATGTTCAATGAGGACTCTTGATTCATCCTTCCCTACAAACTTATTCTTCCCCTACTCTTCCTCACGCAGGGAATGGTTTCACCACTCATTAGTTGTCCAGGTCTCTCTTCTTTGATTCCCACATTCATTCCTGTTATTCATGTCAGTTCTACTGTTTAAAGAGATGATGTTGAATCTGTCTATCTTGATAGCCACTAGCCTGGCCCAAACCAGCCATCAGCATGTTGCCTGTATTACTGAAAGAGTTTCCTTCCTGGCCTGACTCTGTCTCATTACAACCTATTCTCCCAACTATGTAAGTGGTCATTTATATATCTATATCTATACCTGTATTGGTATCTATCTATCTATATCTATATTTATATCTCTATCTGTATCTAATCACATTACCCCCCTGAATAAAATTTTCCAGTGGCTTCCCATAACATTTCAGATAAAACCCAAAGTTCTTACCACGGCTTACAAGATATTTTGTGACTGGTGTCTGCCTACCTCTGCAATGTTATTTCATGCTACTCTCTCTTATCCATCACCTTTTAGCACAGTCTCTTTTCAATTCCTTAAAAATGCTAAGTTCCTTTCTATCTAGGGCTTTCCAAATGCTGTTCCATATACCTGGGATGCTCTACCACCTTTGGGTTCCAATTTAAATATCAACGTCTCAAAAAGTCCTCCAGGTAAGTGTTCCCAGTTAACTTTATATTTGCATACTTCATTTCCCTCATAGCACTTACCACAATTTATGATTATTTATTTACTTCCTCATTTATTCTATATATTTTGGCTACTAGATTGTATGTGCCACAAGGCAGGGAATATTATTCAGATATGTATACTTAGCCCTTCCCACAGTATGTCACACATAGAAAGAGATCAATAAATATTGATGAATATTTGAGTAAATGAATAAATGAATACAAGAATATTAGTTATAGCATTGTTATAATAGCAAAAATATAAACAATTTTAATGTCTACTAATAAGTGAAAGGTTCTATAAAAGATGGCATATCCTTAGAATACTAAAAGGTAGAACTATTTGCACAGAAATAGAAAACTGTCCAAGATATATTAAGTAAAAAAAAAAAAAAGGCAAACTGCAGAGTGTGGCGTTTAAAAAGGCTTATGCCACACCTAAATATATTATTGCATATGCATGGAAAGTTCCTGAAACTAACATGAGAAACTGTGAACGGCTGATACTTCTGTTTAGAGGGAATCCACAGACAGCTTGAATTTCTTACCATAATTATGGGTTACTTTTATAATTTAAAATCTGAAAATGAAAATACAAACATATATTAATTAACAAAAACTTAGCCATGTATTGCATTTCTGCTCCAAGGGTTTTTAGGCCCTGTTTACTAGAAGCTACCGGGGTAAAGGACAGGTGTGTAAGTAACCATTTTCATTAATTAATGGAGACCTGCTGTGTCTTTTTCCAAAAAATTAACTTGAGGTGGCTACAAATAACTGCATTGAATATGACAATTAAAAAAGTAGATTTGTAACCAGATCAGGAAGGACCCTGTATGGAGAGTAAGTAGTCTGCATTTAACTGGACAGGAACTAGGGGGTCATAAAAGATTTTGTGCTTTAAAAAGTTCAATCTGGGCAGCTAGGAAGACTGATCTTCCAGAGTAAATTTAACCTCTTTATAACATTTTATAATTTAAAAACCATGAATCAGGTAACACTCCCATTGCTCCTCTGCTAATTAATAAGACAGAATTGCCTTTAGTTAGGAAGTACTTAGAGGGTTAGAATCATCCCTGATGCCACTGGCACAGACCCCCTTGATCCTCACCAATTGCCAGGGCTTTGTCTGATGTAAAGAACCTGTAAACCACATTGGTGCCCGCTGGCTCCTTTTGGTTTCCTTCTGGCTGCCTCATTTGTATTCATGGACAGACATAACGGAGGGTATGTATGTGCCAGATGGGATAGGGTGGGGTAGGTGATCTTTCCCACTCAAAGGTACTAACCCCAGCCAGACTTACTTCTGTTCCCATCTTTACATCTTCTTTACATCTTCTAGTGGTTCTCAAACCTTAGAGTGCATAAAGAATCACCTGAAGGACTTGTTGAAACTTAGATTCCTGTGCCCCACCCCCAGAGATTCTGATTCAATAAGACTGGGGTGGACCTGAGAATTTGCATTCTAAATTCCCAGGTGATGCACATGGTCTGGGGACTCTATTTTGAGAATCACTGCTTTCGTGGAGTAACCCTGACCCTCCTTTCCGCAAGCACGGGGATTCTGAGGCAAGTGCTGTGAAGTCATTCAGGAGAGCACCCATCCCTTTTGTTAGTGCTCAGGCCAAAGCCTTGACTTCGCTGTCTGAGCAGCTGTCAGTAATTTCTGCCTTAGACAGGCAGCACAGAGCCCTTTGGAATGTCTCTACTCTGCCTGGCTTCAGAGGTCCAGCCTCCCACCCTGCAGTGTGTACACAGCATTCCAGACATAACCTCTAGCAGGATTTTGGAGAGTTGGGTGTGGGAGAGGATGCATCCCTGTGTTCTCACCCCCCACCAGCATCGTGCTGCCTCTCATCCTTCCAGGGAAGGTGGCCTCCTGCAGCAGAGTGGGGAGTGAGCAGACAGATATTCAGGGAGCACGTTGTTGCAGTAAGGGCTCTGGGCCCTGGGGAGAAGGACCTGATAGGTTAGCTGCTCATTCCTTCTCTCTATTGTCTCGTTCTCCTCCACCCAATACACATTTTCTTCTTTCTTTTCTGCCCCAACATTAACTGAGTGTATGCTCTGTGCTGGGCACTGTACTGTGGACTTCAGAGACAACAAATGTAGAAAACTTGGCCCCCATCCTCGAACAACTTAGACCCTAATGGAAGAGACAGACATCTTAGTGGTTACCATAGAAGATCAAAAGCATTTAGTGCTAAAATGCAAGTATGTGGAAGTACAGAGAGCACAGAAATAGGAACAGTTACTTCTGACTGAAGAAATTAGAAACTCCAAGAAGGGGGTGCCCATTCCAGCTGGCCATAGGAGGAGAATGGGAAGAGCAGGAAGTCTATGCTTTGGGGAACAGAAGAACGACTAGAGTCGCTCCACAGTGGAGTGCCCTTCTGTGTTATGGGTGTTGCGGAGGAGAAGATGGGGAAGCAGTGTATTTCGAAGCTTTTCCTTAGTGCCATCAAGAACATGGGTGTTTCCAACTGCAGCTCTTCCCCCCAGGGGTATTCGTCAGCTTCCTGTGTTTCCAGCTGCTGCCATGATCTCTTTTACTCTGGGTCTGACAGATTCAGTGCAGATGCAGATAAAATTACTGATTTAATTACTGATTACTAACTAATATTCATAGCTTAAAACCCCAAAAAGGGCCCTTTTAGGGAAAGAGGTTCAGTTTTTCAAATGTAAGACAACAAACTCAGTCTTATACATCTCATTTTCAAATATGTATCAGCATTTCAGAAAGTTGGCCTTTCTTTACCTCAACCTGTGACATAGGAAATGGAGCAGTTATTTTTCTGGAAAGCTAATTGAAAATGCAACATAGAAAGCCTTCTACTGACTTTGAACTTCTATTCCACTATCTAACTCCTAATTGTGTAACACTTAGCAAGTTACTTTATCTCTCTGTGCCTCAGTTTTCCTCACCCATAAATGGGAATCATAATACGTATACTCACAGGGTTGTTATGGGAATGAAATGAATTAATACCTGTAAGCACTCAAACTATTAGCTGTTTTTTTTCTATTGACACTTAAGCCAAGCAAATGTATTTTTAGGTGAATAGGCCCGAAAGGCCCTCATATTTCTACTTTTTATCATACCTTTAATTCAGAACTCTGTCTGGGTTTCGTAAGGGCCATGTGCAGTATTTGCCCCTTCAACATGCAAGACCCCTAATTAAGTTCTATGTCTGAGCAGTTCAGATATTTGAGAGCTTGTGGGAAGAAAACTCTCTTCTTTCCTATACGTTGGGAGTCTCTAGTACATCTTCAATACTTTCCTGAAATTGTTTATGAGGTACAAAGTTATAAAGAATAGAGAAGGCACATCAGATCCTAGGGGGCAGTTTACAAAGCAAATGACCAACACAGAAGTCTCGAACCACTTCTTCTTCTAAAGGGAATGTGTAATAGTTAAGTTCACAGACTTAAGTCCACATGGGTCTGGATCCTGCCTCTGCTTTGTGATCCTGGGCGTGTACCTTAACTACTCTTTGCCTCACTTTACTTATCTGGAAAGATGGAGGTGACAAAAGTACGGATCTCAAGAGCTTGTCGAGAGGATCAAATAATATATACTGGGTAAAGCATTGTTAGTATAGTACCTGGCACTTAACAAGCACTCAGTAATATTAGGTCTTGTAGCATAACGGAAAGAAGATCGGACTGGAAGTTGAAGTAATAGATTTCGAGTTCAGCTGTGCCACTAATAATCTTTATGATATTAAACAACCTCTTGAGGCCTTGGTTCCCTTTTTTATAGAAAAAAGGCTCGGGAGAAGATGATCTCGAAAGATTCTTCCCAAGTCTGATTTTAGCCTATCATCTTACCTTTCAGAGTGTGGAACAATAGCCTTCTCATCCTCTGGGATTTAGAGAACAGACTGCAGACCCTGGAAAAGCTTCCCTTTGTCTCTTTTGACCATTACTGCTGTCGGCATTACTGATTCTCAGGGAGGAGGGCTGACCTGGCTCTTTCTCTTCCATGGGTCTGCATCCATTTCCATTTCTGCAGATACTCCCTTGGTATCTGCAAACTCACTGAGGGCCTAGGGCCACGTATGTCCCTTCTTGAAGCCTCAAGATTTTCAGTTATGGAAACCGGATGATCTCTAAAGTCCCTTCTAATTTCAATGTTCTGTGAGTCCGTAGATCTCAACCGGTACCCTTTACCGTGGGTGTTTGGATGAGACTGTTGCAAAGCTGGATGCATTCAAGGGCAGTGTGGGCAGCAAAGATTGCAGCCAATGGGCTAGCCTGCAAATGCAGCAGCTGTGATGTCAAGAAGTATCACAGTAACTGGCAGCTTAAACAGCCGAAAGTAGAATTTTACAGAAGAAGGTAGGTTTGGGGAGGAATTTAGGGGACTCACAACTGGACATTCTAAAGATATAATAATGCCTTAATACAAAATTTCCTGGCTTTCTTTTGAGTCACTGGAACACAGTGTTTATGTTTCATAATGTTAATCACATGCAATTCTTCTAAATCTGGGATCTAATGGATGCAAAAATTGGTCCAAATGTCAATTTTAAACATATGTTTTTTATATTGAATAGACCGGTATGGTTCCAAACACCAGTTAACTCTTTGATGAAATTAGGGTCTGATTTTTCAGAGATGGTTCTGATTGGTATTCAAGATGGGGAGAAATCCTTAGATCACTCCAGCAATGGGGTCAGCAGAGGAATTGGAAAGGCACTTCCTGAAGCAAAGCACAAAGGCCTGGGATAGCTCAGTGAATATTGTTCACTCTGAAGAACAGAGGGAGTTAGGAAGCTGCCCGGCAGACTTTGGTAGGCTCTGGAAATTTCAAAATTGGACAGAACAATGAAAGCCAACAGAACCCTTTTGTGGGGACTTTAAATGCAGATGGAGAACATACTGATTTTGTTGGTCATTAATAGTCATCCTGAATTTCAACATGACCATTTTCATTTTTTTCTAATGATGTGAAACAGTTTCACTTGGTCCTCAGAGAGCAACTAACCAGACTCTTTGTTGGTGTCCAACAACTGTGCTTGTTGTTTTGTCTGAAGAAAAGGAGGCTGGGGGGATAACTTAGCTTTTCAGGACAAGAAGAAATTTATAGTTTAAAAAGTAACAGAAATACGGGTTAGATATAAGGCTTTACATACCAGGACATCACAATTAGAAGAACCATAATACTGAGGGGTATGAGTGGCATCTGCTCTGAAGACCTGACAAGTACCACCTGTTTTGTCCTACTGAGAGATTGAGGACAATTTGATTCTTAAAGCTGGACACCAACTCAGTGTCTTGGTGCTTCAAATAACACTGCGGTGACTCATAACCATTTCAATATTTAAATTGGAATTGCCTTTTGAGCCAGTAAAAGTCATGGAAGAAATCTACTCCATAGTTATAATCTGGATTTTTCTTCACCCCAAGTGAAATTTCTCAGTTAATTTATCCACTCTATTCACTCATCCTGGCTCCAAACAACATTTAGCTACTTCAAAAAATCAAATCCACCACTACAGGATAAAGATTAACCATGGATAAGACACCAATGAATGTGCCATAAACTCAGGAAGCAATTCCTAAAGAGATGTTTCACAGATATTTTCAGCAAAGGCAGTATAAGTAAAAGAACTGTAGAGTTTTCTGAAGTGACTCTTTTTGAAGAGAACTCCTTTCACTTGGATATATTAGTTCTGGTATGTTTGATAAAAAGTTAGCATGTTATCCCCTAAGCTTACTTCATATGTGAGGTATTTCATCCCCCCTCATTAGATGTTAGGAGCACAAGCATAGTAGTTTATTGAAAGGGCTCAACTTGGTGGGGGGTCCCCACAGAAAACAATTTTACACTACTTTTTTAAATCACTGCCTTTCAAAGCCACTTTCCTATTCCCGAATGTTATCTCAAAGCTTATTTCTTAGCTTTTGAATATTAATCAATAATTTCATTTTCAGGTATTTAAAAGTCCAGCCCAATCTTATATCAAAACCTTCATTTTTCATCCAATTTGATTCATATCTCAACCAGTTTTGGTTTGACATAAATCAGAAAACTGCAGTGGAGTGAGGGGATACACATTTTTGTTTGTTTGCTTATTTTTTATTTAATCCTCTTCTTTACCAATTCCTAAAGGACTAGAGGGGAAGAAGAAAGGGAGATGGGGGCGAAAATGCCTTATTGACTGATGTTATTGCAATGTGGCTTTGGTGTACCCTCTGAGTGAGATGCCCAAATCATGGACCCTTCTCTTATGGGACATTTTTGTGGCTTCTTCTAATGCTTTCCTGCTAGGACCCTCCATTTTATACTGTTCTCTTATGCCGACAATAGGCTTTATGGTTGACTACTTAGAGCTCCTCTGTTTCCACCCTGATGATGTATCTCTCACAGACTCTTTCTGCTGGGATGTGATTCTTTTAAGACAACTGAAATTCGGTTATCTTTTGTGGTATCTACTTTAGGCCAGCTCTCTCACCTCATTCAATTGTTAAGGACAGCTCCAGCCAGCCTCTTCATTATACCTTCCCAGGCGAGAACCAGGCACTGGACCCTATGTCTGGCAAGCTACAGGGGACACATGTCAAGTCCTCCTAAGAACTCTCCTTATACTTTTCCTAGAACACTTCTAGGGCTGAGGGCCCTCTCACTTGGCTTGGGATAGAGAGAAAGAACCTTCTTCCTGTCCCTAGTCCTAGGCTGACAAATCTCTCTTCAGACACAGACATAATCTTCTCTCTCATCAGCCTTCTAGCCTTCTAGACATGTAGACAGGAAATTGGCAGTAGGTCCCATCTGGTTTGGGCCCATAACTGGTTTGGGATCACCCTGTAGGAGATACTGCATGGATGATCTAGTTCTAACCTTTCTTTAAGATGTATGCCACTTTATGCCCATTGACCTTAGCTTTGGAGCCTTAGCTGAAATGGACAACAGAAAAGCTCCATTTGTTATAAAAGCAAAGGCTCAGTGAGAATCAAAGCCAAAAGAAGCTGAATGGATAGTCTCAGTTTATCATTAGAAAATTATTTCAGGGACGCCTGGGTGGCTCAGTTGGTTAAGCGTCTGCCTTTGGCTCAGGTCATGATCCCAGGATGCTGGGATGGAGTCCCGCATTGGGCTCCTTGCTCAGCAGGGAGCCTGCTTCTCCCTCTCCCTCTGCCTGCCGCTCTCCGTGCTTCTGTGCTTGCTCTCTCTCTGACAAACAAATAAATAAAATCTTCAAAAAAAAAAGAAAATTATTTCAGACATAACTATTTATTTAACTTTATTTTGGGTGAGTAGAGAACCGAAAGAAAACTGCTGAAGAAGCAGGTCTGGTGGAGGTCATTAACGTGATGCTGGAAAGAGTGTTGCGATGTGAACAGCAAATATTACTGTCCTTCCTACTGAACTGTTAAGGCAGAATTAAATGGAGACAGAACTGGTTATTAGAGAGGGGGAAGAAAGGAGCAGGTCAGGGTTAGCGGTAAAACTTCAAGAAGTGAGGTCCATAGCATACGAGGCCAGAATCAGGTTTGCTAATCCAGGGCCAAGAAAAACAGTCAGGTAAGGTAAGAGAAGAATTATTATTCTGAATCAATAGATTAGTGCTGGTGAATTAGCCCATTATAAGAAAGGAGAATATCTAAGGCTTTAAGTGCCTGAAAACATATTTGGTCTCTCATGCATGCACACACACACACACACACACACACACACACATCAATACCACCACCACCACCAACTGCTCCTTGGGTGCTTACTCTGTACCAGGTACTGTGGGAGGCACTGGGATTGAAGCAATGAACACAATAGAGTTTACCCAGAGATGAAAAAGAAATAAACCACATTTAAGGAACTAAAAGAAATTTAATTTGGCAGGAGATAGGGTTGGAGATGTGGGTAGAGACCAAATCATGTGGAACTCTGTGCATCATTTTAATGAATCTGAATTTCATTCCAGAGGCAATGGGTTAAAGGTGTTTTTTGTTTTTCTTTCTTTCTTTGTTTTTAGCAGATGTTAATAGGCATTGTGTTTTAGAAAATCACTTTGGCTGCAGTATAGAAAATACATTGAAGAGAAGCACAGCAAAAGAGCCAAGACAAATTAAGGAGACTTAGGGGGTGAGATGAAGGGATAAGTCAAGGTTTCTAGCTCAGGCAATGGTGGTGCCATTCATTTAAAGATGGCATAAAAGGACTTCCAAATTTATGGCACAGGAGTAGAGGGGTAAGGGAACTGAGGTGTTGAGTTTACATTTAGACATGCTTGTGAAGCATCCAATCAGATGTATCTAGTAGGAAGCTCAAAGTCAGGATAGAGAAATTGGTTAGACATATCTATTAATGAATGGCTGATGAACAGATGGTAATTGGAGTTATGCAGATGGATAAGCTTACATGGGGTATACTCAGAATAAGAAAAGAGGTAACCCAAGAGAATATTGATATTTAGGAGATGGGTAGAGGAAGAAGAGCTTGCAGAGAAATGAAGTATAGCGGGGGCGGGGAGAGGGGCATAGGTGGGAAGCCAGGAAGAATGCTGTCTCAAAATCAAGCATCTATCAGCCTTCTCCTCCACTGGGCTTTCTTCATCTTTCTATGGGTCCTGACAGTCATGAACTTTTCTGAAGCTTGGTTTACCTAATATTACCAGCAGGTTTTGAAATGTATTTGTTACTACTTTACATTAATTTCTTGGGGCAGCTGAGAGCGAACAAGGCAGATTATTAATTCTCTGGGTCTCTATAATGTCCCCCAGTATATCTCATTAAGAAGGCTCAGGTCAATGGTTCTGAACTTTGGCTAAACACTGGAATCATCTAGGGAGCTTTAAAATATACTGATGAATGGGTCCTACCCTCCAAAACTCTGATTTAATTGGTCTAGAATGTTGTCTGGGAATTGGAATTTTTAAAAGCCCCCCCAGGTGATCTTAAATGTGTAGCCAAGACTGAGAACAATTGACCTTAATTAAGATGACTTCTGATCTTGCATTAGTGTTTCCTAATAAAGGACATATATTTATCTCTAGAGAACTGCTTGGTTTAGCTTAATGGAAAAAGTAAAAAGCTTGAGCAGGCTCTTGAGGAATGCAAGTGAATGGAGTGAACATGCCTATTTGTGGGGATAGTGAAAATATTGGTGGGGCCACAGCAGATGATTTCTTTTTTTTTTTTTTTTTTTTT